>NC_136065.1:138141899-138324399 GCF_964261635.1 Lissotriton helveticus
GCTACATAAATAGCGATTCCTACACATTCCTTATTTGCGAGTAGCAAATTGCTACTCGCAAATAAGGAATAACTCCCCATTCATTCCTATGGGCCAAAAGGCCCATAGGAATGAATGGGGTGTATCCCTTATTTGCGAGTAGCAATTTGCTACTCGCAAATAAGATAGCGATTTTAAGGGTGCCAGGGGTGTCCAAAGGACACCCTGTAGCACCCCTTAAATGCACATTTGAACAGGTGTTGCGCACACACATGTCCAAAGGACATGTGTGTGTGCAACATGCAACTTAGATAAATGCTTTTAAAAGCATTATTCTAAGTTTTTGCTATTTACCGAGAGGTCTGACCTCTCGGTAAATAGCGGCCCAAAATTGCTAATTCGCAATTTTTAAAAGTGTCATGAATAGCATTTAAGGAATCTCTAATAGAGATTCCTTAAATGCTAATCCTCGCATATTTGCTAATTCTTTATTAGCGATTTTTGCATTTGGGATTGTGAATCCCAAATGCAAAAATTGCACTCGCAAAAGGCAAGATTCTGAGAATCTTGCCCTTTGCGAGTGCAATTTAGCTTCATGAATCAGGCTGATGGTGCTTTATTAAGGCTTACCAATAAGCTTGCTATGTGGATATCTTCTTTGGATTAGGCGCCTTGATGCCCTTTGGGCTAAGTAGCGCATTATAAAATGGACTTCATTCATTCCTTCACTGCCGACCTTCTGCACTTAATCAGGGCGGAAAATGATGCCTCCCCTCCAGCCCTTGACTGAGTACATCGAGTTGCTAGCGCTACAGACTGCCCGGGCTTCGTCCCAGATATCCTCAACAGTGTACATTTCTTTGTAGAAAAAGAAGCCATCCTCCAGAAGATACGGGGTGAAACTAATTTGACGTACAAAGACCACACCATTCAAGTCTTCCAAGGTCACTCTTCGTCACCGCAAATAATTCAAACCCATCACGGACAAGCTACAGGACCTTCAAATCAAACACCAATGGGGCCAACCTTGCGCACTGATCTTTTCATGGGAAGGCAAGCGCCAAATCCTCCGCTCGCTGCATGAGGCAAAAAGGCTCTTTGAAGTTCCAGCAGAATTGGATGATACTGGACACTTTCAGCCGGGATCTCCCCGCAGGGGGGTAATGCGACCGGAACGGTCCACCGTCACGGCCCCTAAACGCAGGTCACGAGCCAAGGAAGAGATCTCCCACACATAGCAAGAAATCATTAACCACCTCCGCACCATGAGCGCTCCACATTCACCGACTCACAATACGGAGGCCTCAGACAATACCCACACCAAGGTGCCAACTACACCCTGACCCACTCATGAAGGCCCTCTGATGGGTGAACTTCTATGACCCTCACTTTAACTGCTGTACTCCAACTAATACCTCCCTCGCCTGTGTAAACATCTCCGAGTGCCTTTCCTGACTCAATATGCCTAGAAGTGACTAACTCTTCTCTACAGCCTAAGTCTCAATACTACACAATCCCTCCGCCACCTGGCATACTCTTTTATACCCCCATTGGTCCACAGTGGGCTATAAAGACCACCCACCAGCCCCTGTTGACTACTCCGTCAGTTCTTCTCCCTGTCAACTAATAGCTCGGTGCTTCCAAACACCAGTCTAACCCTGGCCGCGGATCCCGCTCTACCCACATTTATTCTTAACACGCCTCGCACATGTAGTGCCTACCGGAGTGACATCCTCGGAATGGCTCCTGTCTTGAATTCCGAACCATTCCAGAATTGGCAGTACCCCCTATAGGCCCTGTTAGCCGTCACCTGTTTTTCCCCATCTGTTTTTTCTTTCCTATCTTGGGGGCTGGTCGAGCACAACTTAACCAATGACATTAAGGCCTTGATATGCAAAGATCATACCACGCCTTTGAAAAACACACCATAAACACCTTGCCATACTTCGGGGCCTACTGAGCAACTGGTCCTCCGCCCCATGCTTTCAACGAACAGCTCGATCAGTTCAATTTAAAGAAATGGCAAAAGCACACTTGAAAACAATTATTTTATTAGTAAGTAAAAAAGAAAAGCTGTGTTACTCTGACAGAGTAATCTGGTAACCATATTTAGACACACCTCCACAGATTGGCACTATGACACATAATAATGGTCCAGGGAAAGTCATTCTTCCCTTCTGATGATGTACTCCACTAGGGGCCACACACCGAGCAGTAACACAAACAGTATGTAATACACAGGCAAGCTAAAGAGACGCTATTTAAGACACACAGGTTCTGTAATAGGCGCCCAGGTTGAGCCCTGGAGTTATTCTCAAGCTACATAAGTGGGGTGAGAGGACCAAGAGTCCCTCTTCAGGGCCTCACAAAGACAATTTCGTCATGACAAACCTGTTGGGGCACAGTGCTTGATTATGGATTATTCTTGTTAAAGTAACAGCTCAGAGCAAAACTGTTTGTAGTGTAACAAACTTAGAGTACAACTAGGGTACAATTACTGATGGATCTCTAATCCTGATGCAGCTGGTAACAAGAGTTACCGACTACTTGAGATTACAAGAGTTTTGGAAATGCTACATTTTGCAAGTATTCACCCAAACATTTCATCTGCTCAAAGCAAGCACAATGAGTGAAAAACCACCAAATAATGGGGGAAAAAACGAGTTAGTTACCTAGTGGGACATACTCTCTCGCTCTCCGGCCCGACTTGCTGCTGTGTATTTTAACCTTTTAATTTGCACTTTGCACTTTAATCCATCCCAGGGTATGAACTGACTCGGTGAATACTTTTTAAAAAAACATTTGTATAGATTTGAGTATACTTGTGTTTGTGTTCTGCAGTGATTTTAAAACTGTGCACACCTTACCCTGAGTGTCTCGGCACCCGCAGACTCCCCGTTCCACCGCCAGTCAGCTGACTGTTCGAAGTGGAGGGAGACTCCGGGGACAGCCCGTTTTTACAGAGCCTCTCACTCACTTCCTGACTGCCCCGATCTGAACCGCCATCTTGGTTGGGTGAGCGGTCTAGCTGCTCCGCCCCAACCTAGACAGCCGGAAGTATATTTACCGGCAGGGGAGAGGGAGCGCAGCGGACGAGCGCAGCGGGCGCACCTAAGACGCGCCTAAGAGAAGCCCGTCTGCGCCCGTCCGCGCTAAGGCAGCGCCAGGCGCCAGAACCCCTGCCGACACGTGGCCACACCATGAGCGGTAAGATATCCTACTCGAAGCCAGAATTGCTGAGGCTTCGACAACACAACTGTACATGCACCAGGAGGAACCCAGCACACATCTCCAATCCACTGCCTCACCCTTCTCAACTCTGCAACCGTTTCAACTTAAAGCCTATAGCACCTCAATTCCCTCAGACTGCCCTCAGGATGGGACATCTTAATGTCAGATCGATGCAGAAGCATCACCTAGACATACACGATCTCCTGGCTGATCACTCTCTTGACGTCCTGTTTATGTCTGAGACATGGCTCCACGAGGACATGGAATCGGTTATCAACCTGGCCACCCCTATGGGATTTACTACACACACCCTGAACAGAAATTCCAGAGGAGGCGGACTAGCGCTTCTAGCCAAAGCACACCTCGCCTGCCAGTTAACTAAAGTTGATATTAAGGGCAGCGAAAGCGCACGATTCTCTATTAAAGCCAATTCCCAATTTTGTGTGACAGGCCTCTTAATCTATAGACCCCCCCGGCGCCGACACTCCATTTATTAATTCACTCCTACAGTACCTGGGCACCAACATAACCAAAACCTCCAACTTTACGATCATAGGTGACCTAAATATACACCTCGACCGGGACACGGAGCCTAAAATTTCTGCCTTCTTAGCAGATCTCGCTGCTCTCCAGCTTAATCAACTCGTGAGTGGCCCCACCCATAGAGCGGGACACCTTTTAGATCCCATTTTCTCGAACCTAACAAACGGAGTGGTAGGAACTCCCACCCCCATGGCATGGACGGACCACCATTTGGTGATCATGACTATCCCTTGCAGCCCTACCCCCACTCCTGCGCCCACCCCTCAAGTCCAAAAACGTCCGTGGAGGAAACTCCGCCTAGAAGACCTCTACAATCTCCTGGTATCTAACCCTCCTCCTCCTAGCGGTGATCCCGACTCAGGGTACGACCAGTTCTGTCACTGGATCACCCAAGCATTGGACACCCTGATCCCACTTAAATGGACTAAGGCCCGCGCCCCCGCTGCAAGCCCCTGGTACAATTCAGAATTAGCCACTCTGAAAAAAGAATGTAAAAAAGCGGAAAGAGGCTGGAGAAAGAACTACGACACCAACCTTAAGCAGATATATGTCCAATCCCAAAAAACCTATCATCGTCATGTCTGCAGAACCCGGGCAGCGTACTATGCTGCCGAAATCAACAGCAGTACCAATACCTCTAAAGCAGTTTTTAAAATTTTAAAAGAACTAACTGCAAAAAAAACGGCAGTCACCGCCGCCACCTCCCCTGATCTATGCAATAACATGGCTAATTTCTTCACCGACAAAATAAAGAAAATGTATGATACATTCCCCAACTCTCCCCAGATCTCCGTTACAATGGACCCCACCAGACCCTGTCTCTCTTCCTTCCCAACACTTGACCGTGAGAGCTTCCTAAAAATTGGCAATAAAATCAAATCTGGATCCCCGGCTGATCCCCTTAAACCTGAAACTTTTAGCAACGCTAGCGACCTGGTCACTGAACCCCTACGGAACATTATTAATCTGTCCCTCTCCTCAGCTAAAATACCCTCCAAGTGGAAGCTGGCATGGGTATCCCCTATCTTAAAAAAGCCCACCTTGGACCCAACCCTTCCTGAAAACTTCAGGCCTATTTCACTACTTCCCTGGCCAGCCAAAATAATAGAGACACATGTCAATACCATACTTACCAATTTCCTTTTAACTAACACCATCTTGGACAACTCCCAACACGGGTTTAGAGCTGGACACAGCACCGAGACAGCTCTGCTCAGTGTTACAGAGGACTTCCGTGCTATTCTTGACACCGGCGGAACGGCAGCACTGATCCTGCTGGATCTCAGTGCTGCCTTCGACACAGTGTCACACGAGGTCCTTCTGACTAGATTGGAGGAAATTGGAATCTCGGGAACTGCCCTGGGATGGTTCAGAGACTTCCTCTCCAACAGATCCTTTAAAGTCTCCACCCCTCCTTACCTCTCTAAAGAACATAATATTGGACAGGGGGTGCCCCAGGGGTCAGCACTGAGCCCCACCCTGTTCAATGTTTATGTTCGGCCGCTAGCAGAGGTGGCCAAAAAGAATGGGCTGACACTAGTATCCTACGCAGACGACACCCAGTTGGTGATAGCTCTCAATGACAACAATGGTCTGAAGGCCCATCATTTCAAACAGACCCTCACTGAGATCACCAACTGGATGACGACCAACTTCCTCCAACTCAATGCCGGGAAAACAGAGATACTGCTCCTGGGTAAAAACACAGAATCCTGGGGTGACAGCTGGTGGCCAGAAACCTTGGGCCAACCCCCTAAGCCCAAAGAATGTGTAACAAATCTGGGAGTGTGGGTGGACTCGACACTGAAATACACCCACCACACCAAAATAGTGGCAGCCACCTGTTTTGGCATCCTGCGCAACTTAAGACCCATCCTGAAGTTTTTTGATTGTCACACACGCCAGCTAATTGTTCAAGCTACTATCCTTTCTAGGCTGGATTACGCAAGTTCCCTCTTGCTTGGTGCCAACCTAGCAGAGATTACTAGACTTCAGAGAGTGCAGAATGCTGCCGCCAGGGCTCTGGTTGGCCTTCCCCGCCACTCCTTAGTGGCTGGAGTCCTGAAGAAGCTACATTGGCTCCCGGTGGGCAAGAGGATTCAGTTCAAGGCACTCTGTCTGGCCTTCAAAATCCTTAAAACCGCCTCCCCCCCTATGCTATGCCCCCTCCTGACAGAGTACATTCCCAGGAGGTCACTTCGTTCAGAAGGACAACATCTTGCGGTTATTCCCTGCACTAAACTAGCCAGGATGGGCGGCCGAGCCTTCAGTCTGCTGGCCGCCAAACTCTGGAACAGCCTACCGGAAACCATCCGTGGCATGCAGGACCTTTTGGCCTTCAGGAAAGCCATCAAAACTCACCTCTTTCAATGACCTTTCTCTTTTCCCTCTTCTGTGTCCTTCCCTTCTGCCTCCAGTCATCCATACAGCGCCGGGACGCCCCTTGGCTGGGGCAGCTGAGCGCTATACAAACCCCCATAACATAACATCACTTCCGTCATCCAGTATTGGTATCTTTCATAGATTCACATGCTTGAATCATTACCTGTGGAAGTGGAAGTCCACGGTACCAAAGCAAAGCAGTATGTAATAGTATTGTAGGCTAAAATGGCAATAGGTTAGTAAATTTGGCCTACCTATGTCCTTTTTTAAAAAAGAACCAAACATGAACTATGACCAATCTGGCTACAGCACCCTCAAAAACATTCCCAAAAGCAGCACATCTCGTCAGATTTACAAACACAAGTGAAAACCCCTTAACTCAATGTATTAGGGGAGCCTATGAGGGGAGGAGAGTCGGTTGCATGTGAATCTATAAAAGATACCAATACTGGATATCTGAAGTTACAGGCAATGCGTTTTCTTATCCAGAGTTGGATCTTTCACAGACCCACATGCTTGAACCAGCCTAGCGAGCAGTGTGTAAACTTTAGTTAATGTTAGTTCATCCTGATGCGAATGGTGGGCAGTAGTATAAATGAGAATAAAATTAATTGCATTCATGATAATACTTTAATTTATTAACTCATGATAATGTAAACATACATTATGCAATTAAAAAGCATTGAAAATAAGACAATAGTGTTGTGTGAAAGTGTGAACGCTCTTCCACGTTGCAGCACAACAAATCTTCTCTAAAGGAATGCCAGCGAACAAGCCAGTTAAAGTGGAGACTGCTCTTGTAGAGTGCGTCTTGCCATTAGACTACAGCAGTATGCCCGCTTTGGAACAGCAAAATTAAATAGTTGTGGAGATCCATCTTGCAATTGTGCTTTAGTAACTGGCCTGCTGTGACTTGTGGTACTGTTTGGTACAATGCAAGCAAAATTTAGGACATCTCTCTATGTCCAATGTGTGCAGACTGCTCTACTGGAGTATTCGGAGTTGGAAGAAAGGTTCGCAGAATAACTGGTTCATTAAAATGAATTTGTGTGGGCACCTTAGGTATAAACATTGGGTTAGTCCGAAGAATAAGTGTCACCTGTGAATCGGAGTAAAGGCTCTTGGATTGTGAATGCCTGAATGTCACTCACCCTTATTGCGGATGTCAGCACAAGAAGAGTGGCTACATTCCAGGTAAGGAATTTGAGGTCTTATTTATAAATTGGTTTAAACACTGGTTTGATGAGTCTAGAAAAAAAAATGTTAAGATGCCACTCCAGTGGCGGAGGTTGTATCAGAGGGAACACTCGGAAGAGTCCTTTCATAAATTGTTTTATTATCCTTGTGGACCACAATGAAGAAACCGGAGAGGAACGTCTATATCTGTATATTGCTGCAAGATGTACCCTCACAGATGCATTCACTAGACCTGAAAGGGTGAGAGAGAAGATACAGTAAGATTTGTTCCAGTGGCGCTTCTAGTGGGTGTAAGTTGTGGTGTCGACGCCATAATTGGAATCTTTTTCACTTAAATCTGTAAGATCTATTGGATGATTCTGGTCTTGCACTTTGTAGAATATCCCTCCATTCCTGGGGAATGTTTATGTTTTGAAATTCATGGAATTCAAGAGGCATGCATATAATTAGAGAGCGTGTGGCCCCAGGTGCAGAACTTTGCCCTGGTTAATTGTCAGGCGCATTGGTTTGGTCTGTAGTTGATCTGGCTTGGACTAGGATCAATTGACAGCTCTTCACTTTCATCTTGCTGAGAACCCTCAGAATCATGGGGGCAAAAATGCATTCCCGCCAGGATCCCAGAAGTGGGTGCCTACTGGCATAAAAGTGACATTTGCTGTTGTGGTTGGTGGCAGAGGTCCAAATGCCGTTTGCCCAAATGTGACAAAAAATTTCCACCTCCCGTTGATCCAGCTCCCATTCGTGGCAACTTTGTAAGGATCTGAAGAGCGTGTTTGCTAGGGTATTGTTCATTGCCGTAACATGCTCTGCCTGGAGGGTGATGTTGTGAACCGTGAGCCAATGCCAAAGGTTCTGAGCTTCTAGGGAGAGAGACCGGTTCCTCGTTCCTCCTTGCTTGCTTATATAGTGCACGCTGGTCATTTCTGTACATACCATCAACGATGATCCCTGCATGCGAGGCAGGAAAGCTCAGAGAGTAAGGGAAAACGGCTGCAACTGGTACCAAAAACATTTTGTGAATATTCAAGGGGTGGATTTGAGGGCAAATTGTATGTCCTTAAACTGGTAGTGGATGCCCACTACTGTGAAGCGAAGGTACTTGCGATGTTTGGGGTGAATTGGGATGTGAAAATATGCCTCTTGCAAGTTGAGGGTGGTCCTGTAATCCGCAAGGTTCAAGAGATGCAGGGCGTCTGATAGTGATGATATGGAACAATTGCTTCTTTAGGAATTTGGTGAGTGCTCTTAGATCCAGAATGGGTCTCCACTGGCCTGATTTCTTCTTGATAAGGAAAAAGGAGAGTAGAAACCTGTTCTCCTCTGACTGAAAGGTACTACCTAGATTGCTGAATAACAAAAAGTGTCTGAGGGTCACACGCAAAACGAGGAAAACAGTGTCCACTGTGTTGTTTGAAAGGCGCAAAGGAAAAAAACTAGACCGGATAGGTGTGCAAAGTGTGTAACCAGACAGCCCTTAGTTCCTGAATTAGGAAAAAAGTGCCCATCAGTTCCCGCACGGTACCGCCCTGTACATCATCTGGGCTCTCCTTAACCCAGGAGAAAGAGTAAATGTTATTGTGACAGACATTCAACTCAGAGCAAAGTAAAGAGTTGTATCATGGGTGCACCGAAAACCAATTTTAGCATTGGGTAACTGGATTGCAGTGCGTAAAAGTAATGTGAAAAAGTGATGTGAAATATTAAAATTGGGTAGTAATTGAGTAGAGGTAGACAGTTTAATCATTTCTCTCAACTCTCCCAATGTTAAAAGGTAAAAAATAGGAAACTAGCAGATTTAACAAAATATCTGCAAATCAGTAGGGTCGACATGTTTCAGCATATATGACTAAAGGTGTGTCAATGCTTTCTTCAGGACCTAGATTTAAACAGCTACTGCAAAAGACAAAAAAAAGTATATATATCACCTGTTTTTCAGGTCATGATCAGTCTTCTCCAATTTTTTCTGAAATTGCACCCAAACAAAACAAACACAAAAGACCACAGTGAGATCAACGTTAAGTTCAGCCATGTGGTTGCATTACCACTTCGAATATGGTTAAATAAGCCATTATTCATTACGCTACTCGCTTACCTATTTGGTTGGAGGAAATAGCTTCACCCCACCTGGCTGCAGCTCAGGTGTGAGGAGCACTGCTCTAGTGAAAAGACAAGACGGAACACACAAGATTCATAAACACACATTTTGAAAAGAAATTGGATCGATTTGTTGGAAAAGACGATCCAGTTGTCGCTTGTATCATTTAACTACTTACTTCATATGTAGAATTTGTTAGCTCAAGGGTGAATATCTAGTACTAGTCGCGATTATGAAAACCAGTGATATCAATACAATTATAATTGACATAGCTCTCCCTCTGGTAAGGACCATGATGACTAAAAGAGCTGTTTAGCAGTGGTCGAACTCAAGCGCCATCGCTCTCTACTCTTAAAAGGGCTCAATTCACACATTTTGGCTTAGGCGAGCGTACAACTCATAGGGAATCATCCCTATCTGGTTTAGCACTCACCTTCCCATCGGTACACCGGGCGACCCTCTGAGCAATCTGGGGGGGCGTCGGTGTCTGTTCGTTCATCGTTTTTGTTTGCCGTCTCAATCTACCAAATGAGTCACGTGATTGCCACACTCACGTGATCTCGAACTACAACCATCCCGTGTGGAGATTAGGGCATTGTAGTTCGGCAGCTGTTTACAATTCGCTGGGCATGCATATTGAGAAAACATATAGTCTCCAAATTACAGTTTTAAGGCAATCCTTATGCGTGAGCACTATTTACATACCGGATGTGTAGGCGATCTTACTCTACTCAACCAGTCCCAGCTTAAGTCTCAAAAAACTACTAACAACCCATGAGATATAGGGAGATGTAGTTCAAGCGTGAAACGCCCTTTTAAATCACATGACTATCGCGCTCACGTGGTATGAAACTACAAGATTCCAGTGTGGTATTTTGGGAGTTGCAGTTTTAAATGTCATTTGTAATCCGCTGGATCCAGATACACTAAAGACTTAATGCTCTGAAGAAAATATCATAATTGAGGTAGTTTGTTTCTACTTTCATCTGGCAGTTTAGGTATCAGCAGTCATAGTTTACTTCACTCGATATGAGTGAAAATCGCGTTCAATCAAAAATTGATTTGTCGAACTCCGCGATTCATTGGAAGAAATTAGGAATGATCATGTGTCAAGCTAAGATATTCTCTGATTATAGACAAATTACAATGCGATTGCGTTGGAAGGTTGCAATGCAAATTGTTCATTTTCGTCCTGGATAGCCAGTGACTAGTGGTCAAGCGTTGACTCTTGTTAGCCTCTGGAACACAGAACCAGAGAGAAGTGAATGTTCCAATTAGACTTTCGATCTTCGATGTGTCGGATGTTTAGCTAGAATAATACAAAGAGTTCTCCGTTTAAAGAGACATCCACGGTACCAAAGCAAAGCAGTATGTAATAGTATTGTAGGCTATAATGGCAATAGGTTAGTAAATTTGGCCTATGTCCTTTTTAAAAAAGAACCAAACATGAACTATGACCAATCTCGCTACAGAACCCTCAAAAACATTCCCAAAAGCGGCACATCTCCTCAGATTTACAAACACAAGTGAAAACCCCTTAACTCAATGTATGAGGGGAGCCTATGAGGGGAGGAGAGTGGGTTGCATGTGAATCTATAAAAGATAACATTACTGGATATCTGAAGTTACAGGCCATGCGTTTTCTAATCCAGAGTTGGATCTTTCACAGATCCACATCCTTGAACCAGCCTAGCAAGCAGTGTGTAAACTTTAGGTAATGTTAGTTAATACTTTTGTGAATGGTGGGCAGTAGTATAAATGAGAATAAAATTAATTGCATTCATAATAATACTTTAATTTATTAACTCATGATAATGTAAATATACATTATGCAATTAAAAAGCATTGAAAATAAGACAATAGTGTTGTGTGAAAGTGTGAACGCTCTTCTACGTTGCAGCACAACAAATCTTCTCTAAAGGAATGTCAGCGAACAAGCCAGTTAAAGTGGAGACTGCTCTTGTAGAGTGAGTCTTTCCATGAGACTACAGCAGTTTGCCCGCTTTGGAACAGCAAAATTAAATAGTTGTGGAGATCCATCTTGCAATTGAGCTTTAGTAACTGGCCTGCCCTCTTGAGCCTGGCCGTAGGCAGCGCAGAGCAGCTGTGACTTGCGGTACGGTTTGGTACAATGCAAGCAAAATTTAGGACATCTCTTTATGTCCAATGTGTGCAGAGACTGCTCTACTGGAGTATTCGGAGTAGGAAGAAAGGTTCGTAGAATAACTGGTTCATTAAAATGAACCTGTGTGGGCACCTTAGGTATAAACTTTGGATTAGTCCGAAGAATAACAGTGTCACCTGTGAATCGGAGTAGAGGCTCTTGGATTGTGAATGCCTGAATGTAACTCAACCTTATTGTGGATGTCAGCACAAGAAGAGTGGCTACATTCCAGGTAAGGATTTTGAGGTCCGATTTATGAATCGGTTCAAACACTGGTTTCACGAGTCAAGAAAGAACAATGTTAAGATGCCACTCCAGCGGCGGAGGTTATATCAGAGGGAACACTCGGAAGAGCCCTTTCATAAATTGTTTTATTATCCTTGTGGCCCAAAATGAAGAAACCGCAGAGGAATGTCTATATCTGTATATTGCTGCAAGATGTACCCTCACAGATGCATTCACTAGACCTGAAAGGGTGAGCGAGAGAAGATACAGTGAGATTTGTTCCAGTGGCGCTTCTAGTGGGTGTAAGTTGTGGTGTCTACGCCATAATTAGAATCTTTTTCACTTTAATCTGTAAGATCTATTGGATGATTCTGGTCTTGCACTTTGTAGAATATCCCTGCATTCCTGGGGAATGTTTGTTTTGAAATTCATGGAATTCTGGAGGCATGCATATAATTGGAGAGTGTGTGGCCTAGGTGCAGAACTTGGCCCTGGTTAATTGTCAGGCGCATTGGTTTGGTCTGTAGTTGATCTGGCTTGGACTAAGATCAATTGACAGCTCTTCACTTTCATCTTGCTGAGAACCCTCAGAATCATGGGGGCAAAAATGCATTCCCGCCAGGATCCCAGAAGTGGGTGCCTACTGGCATAAAAGTGACATTTGCTGTTGTGGTTGGTGGCAGAGGTCCAAATGCTGTTTGCCCAAATGTGACAAAAATGTTCCACCTCCCATTGATCCAGCTCCCATTCGTGGCAACATTATAAGGATCTGAAGAGCGTGCTTGCTAGGGTATTCTTCCTTCCCGTAACATGCTCTGCCTGGAGGGTGATGTGAACCGTGAGCCAATGCCAAAGGTTCTGAGCTTCTAGGGAGAGAGACAGGTTCCTCGTTCCTCCTTGCTTGCTTATATAGTGCACGCTGGTCATGTCTGTACATACCATCAACGATGATCCCTGCATGCGAGGCAGGAAAGCTCAGAGAGTAAGGGAAAACGGCGGCAACTGGTACCAAAAACATTTTGTGAATATTCAAGGGGTGGATTTGAGGGCAAATGGTAAGTCCTTAAACTGGTAGTGAATGTACTGTGAAGCGAAGGTACTTGCGATGTTTGGGGTGAATTGGGATGTGAAAATATGCCTCTTGCAAGTCGAGGGTGGTCCTGTAATCCGCATGGTTCAAGAGATGCAGGGCGTCTGATAGTGATGATATGGAACGATTGCTTCTTTAGGAATTTGGTGAGTGCTCTTAGATCCAGAATGGGTCTCCACTGGCCTGATTTCTTCTTGATAAGGAAAAAGGAGAGTAGAAACCTGTTCTCCTCCGACTGAAAGGTACTACCTAGATTGCGCCATTGGTGAGCATGACAAGGGTCTCTTCTCTTAATAAGTGAAGATGGGGTGTGGAGGGCAGTTTGGAGGTGTTTGTATGAACTCGAGGGTATGACCGTAGGCCATCAGATCTAGTACTCATTTGTCGATTGTAATTTCTCTCCATTGGTGATGATGGTTTGAGATGTTCGCACCCACATGGAAAGGTGAGGGGTGGTGGTGGGCATCCGAATGAGGTCACTGTTTGCATGTGAATTCTCTGGATTGGGTGGGCTGCTTGCGCCAAGAGTGTTTTCTTGAGTAGATGGCAGTAGATGGAGGGCAGTACTAATGTTGTTGATAAGGAGGACTATAAAGCGTCTGATAGGGTTGATATTTTTGATAGGTTCCTCTGTATGAAGAAAAACCTCTCCTGCGAGATCCTCGAAAGGGAAATTTACGAAACTGCAATGTGCCCAGGGATGTTGTGGTATCCATGTTGCTTTTGATGGCAAGCAAAGCGACATCAAAATATTTCCCAAATAACGTGTCATCATCATAAAGCATATCAAGAATTTTTTGAGTGAACCACTGGTCTTTAACCATCCCGGTCTTTGCAAAACAGCCGCTCCGGCCAGCCGGGGGAAACCAGTTAGAAGCAATATCCATTGCACAATCTATAAGTTCAGAAGATGTGTGCTCTCCCATTTGCATTATTTTCCGAGCCTCTTACTACAGATCTTCAGGGACAAGGTCTAATAATGTTCAGATATCCGACCACATCACTCTATTTTAGTGGCCTAAAATGGCTAAAGAATTAGCCGCACAAATAGAAAGTACAGACATTGGGGAGAAATGTTTTCTGATGTTATCTAACCGTCTGTCCATTTTGTCGGGAGGAAGAGATTGGAGTGGTAGATTCTTGGAACGATGCTGTGCTGCTTGTGAGACGTGTGAAAGCAACGACATCGTTTATGTTTGCGGCAGGATTATCACCGGTGAAGTCAGTTTTGTAACCATAGTCAACGAGGAGAGATTAGTCGACGGAACGGGTGCATTGATGGCTGAAGTGGACTTCGTCAGCGTTGTCAAAAGTGTTGAGGAGGAAACAGTGGTGATAGTCGGTGTAACACTCATCGACGGCGGGAGTCCTTCATAGGCCTCGTCGTTGCTGGTTCTGACGAGGTATGCGGGCACTTTGAAGACTTTGTGGCAAGAGTGGTAGGCTCTGAGGAAGCACTTTGAGGCAAAACTTTGTTTTCTCCTTTTCTGAATGATTTTAAAAGACCCATGATGGGAAGTCTTTTGTGTTTTCCTGTTGTTTTTAGATGTCCCTTGGTCGTGAGAACTTTCCCTTTTTAAGAGGCTTAACAGAAATGTCACTCTCTTTGCTTGAAGAGGTAGTTTTTTTTACCTCTGGAGCCGTAATACAAGCCTGGCTTTACTGTCTCACAGTATTTTTGATGAAAAAGTGCGACATACCTTGCAATCCTTCACAGTATGTTGAGGATGAAGGCAATAGAGGTATTCTTTGTTGGGTCGTCCACGTATAATCTCTTCTTCCCACAAGATCTGCAGGATCTGAAGATTACTTTCTTAGAAGAATCAGACATGGTGAAATGTTCCAAATGGCTGAAGAAAACTAAGCAGAGCACAGGGAGACTCCCACGACTTGCAGTAGAAAATCTGAGGAAATGAGCCTCTGTTGGGACTGTTCTACAGGGTTCAAGCTTGGTTCTTTTATAAAAAATAATTTAAAAAAAGGACATAGATAGGCTATTGAACTAACCTTCGATTTCCAGTATAGCCTATGACACTATTACATACTGCTTTACTATGGTACCGTGGGACCCCCACTTTGACGATGGGGAATGATTCAAGCATGCAAATCTATGAAAGATCAAATACTGGATAAAAGCAGATTCTTGGGCGTTATCCCACATTCTTGCAGCGAATGTTGTAATGACCAGTAATGCTTGGCATATATTTGTGATACCGGGTGCAGTAATACTTAAAGAAGTGGCATACCACTTACCTTACTGCAGAGTAAACTGAGAAGTTTAAAATCAATATTTTCCATAACAACAAGATGGTACAAAAGCAAGGACTAACTGAGCCATGGTGCACTACAAAGAATACAGTACAGTAGCAGGATCTGCAATGATTGTACCATGGACCATGTATCACAAGAGGTGACCTAAATCAATGTTAAAAAAGAGACTTTTGAGATAAAGGCTTTTAATACTGATCAAATCACAAAACGATAAACAATAGAGTTGTAAATAAACTAAGTCCTCAGGTAATGTATATACGAGAGATGCGGTGAGGAAGACTCAGGCGATGCTTGGGGCTCACCGCGGTGAGTGAGGGGCGGGGAATGCCCGGTGGAAATGGGGAAAAGGGCGAGACACCAGAAATTAACACACTGCAGTGCCTCAAAGTGGAAAAACGAGGCACACAATGCGGGCAACTTTTTAATGGTGCTAGCGCACTGACGGGAGAGCCTGTGTTGTTCCGTAGGGTGGGGAGCTGCCGTTCCGACAGGCTTCGAGGTGCACAAAAATAGGACCGGAGGCCCGCACTGCCATACTGAGGTACGGAATACGACCCACTGACATATGCAGCGCATTCCTGATTGCGGCGACCTTCCGCCTTCTCTCCTTGGACTGCTGCGCGATCTTCATCGATGGCAGCCTCGGACGTTCTACAGGGGGTCGGAGATGTGAATTGCTGTGCTCTGGCTGTGGGAGAGGGACGGCTGTCTCCGCCTGCTGGGCCTGCTTAACCGGGATAATGAGCAGAGCGGGAAGGACCCTTTTGATCAGGGGGGGCAGGGGGGCACCTGGCTGTAGGATGGACTCTAGCACCATTGCTCCTATGATCCGATTTGGCCTGAATTCTCAGGGCGGGGGGGGCAGGAGAGGAAAGGGGGCGGTTGTCCTGGCGCGTTAGGTGACTCTTAAGTTCAGTGGTTTACATAACGGGTACCCATTTTATTAGCCTCTAATAGTGTTTTGGTGGAGGTTTGGCATCCATTTTGGCCTCCTCCCATGAGAGCTGAAGAAGGGCGCCCCCCGCCATAAGCACTAGGTACTGCCAGACATGGAAACAAAAATTGGCTTGCTGTGTACTGCTGGGCATGGAAAGAGTGGGGAGTGTTCCTTACCAACACTGGCGGCCATCTTGGAGTATGTTCTTCCTATATATAACATTCATGGCCGGATTTGTTTACACCATTTCCGCATCGTTGATGGTGAATATCTCCTATATGGCCGTGTATGAAACGGCCTGCCTGAACTGACTACCCTCTGAGGTTTTTTGTATGAAACGGCCTGCCTGAACTGCTTTCCCACTTAGGATTTAAAGACACAGTTTGCCTCCTTGGAGTTTGTTTTTCCGCATTTATCCCACACATGTGACTGCATAGTTTGCCCTATCACCGCATTGTTGGAGTTGCCTCAGAGTGACGGTCCAGTGATGTGTCTGGGAACTGCCGCGCAAAATGGTGAGTCGCGAACAGAACCACCATTTTGTTGTTTCTTGTCCTCTCCCTCATTCCGTTGGCCGTCATCCTGCCGACCCTCCGACATTGCTCCTTTGCTGGAAGGACTTATATCATTCTCCCCCCCAGGCCCCTGTCTCTCCTATCACCTATTTCATCTCATCTGCCTCTTCTCCCTCTCTCTACCCCCTTGGATCTCTTTTTTCTCTGTTCATTCTGTTGAAAAGTAATATACAATCATTTAGTCTCTCCCCCTGCCTGCTACGCCTCCTAGCCCCCTGTCACTTGTGCCCTTTAACTAAGCGCTCCTTCTCCCCTTGTTGGGGAAAGATCCAATTACTTATACACTGGAGTCTCAGTGATCCCTCTGAGAGAGTCCACAGCACCAAGGGCGCACAGTTGAGGTATGGCGCCCCTTGCCAAAGCCCTCTCCCTTTTTGAGGAAGGATCCAGTAGGTAGGCCTTGGAGTCTCAGAGACCCCTCTGAGAGAGTCAATTGCGTAAAGGGAGCCTCACAAGGCATAGATGTGGGAATGTACCACTTCCCCTGGAATCACAGCTTACCAGACCTTGGACGAGGTTTTTACCTGCTTACCGGTTTGTGCCCCCTTCACCCTCCTCCTGCTCTCTCTCACCCTCCCCTACTGCTTTCCCTCTTTCGTTCTTTGTCTACTTCCTTTGCTCCTATACCCTCTCCCCTTAATCTCTCCCCTCTCCTGCTACACCTCCTAGCCCCCTGTGCCCTTTAACTAAGCACTCCTTCTCCCCTTGTTGGGGAAAGATCTAATTACTTATACTCTGGTGTCTCAGTGACCCCTCTGAGAGAGTCCACAGTGCCAAGGGAGCCACTCCCAGTCTCACAGTTGAGGCTTGGTATGGCACCCCGTGCCAAAGCACTCCCTCTCCCCTTTTTGGGAAGGATCCAGTAAATAGGCCTTGGAGTCTCAGAGACCCCTCTGAGGAAGTCCACTGCGTAAAGTGAGCCTCTTGCAATGGAGTTGGGGGCATGATACCACTTTCCCTGGGATCACAGCTTACTGGACTTTGGACACAGCTATTACTCATCTACCGGTTTGTACACCTGTCACCCTCCCCCATCTTCGTTCATGCTGTGTCTCTCCCCCTCCAGAATTCGCTGTCTACTTCCCCTGCTCCTTCCCCCTCTCCCCTGAATCTCTCCCTGTGCCTACTTTTCTTCCCTTACGCATATGTCCTTATTGTTTGTCTCGACCTAACATGTAACTATATAGCTATGCTCTAATAACTGTGTAACCTTTGTAACGATGTATCCTGCAAGTATGGTCTGTTACTCATGTAAAGCGCTACGATACCTCCGGGTCTAGCCAGCGCTATATAAAACCTTTCAAATAAAAACAAAAAAAAGAAAAAGAAAAGAATGACAGCAATAACAGGACTCAGCTGGTCTAGCAGAAAGATGAAAGTCAACTGGAGGGCCACTTACAATAAATCTGAGATTGAAGTTATGCCAATTGTTTAGTGAATGAGAAAGGCTTGAGCAGGGACAGTTATGTGAACTCACTAAAATTGCATTTCTGCAGATAGAAGCTTCAACTACAGAGGTAACTGCAGCAATGTCTACCGTGTTTAACCATCATGAATAGAATTTTACATTTATTCCCTGCAGTTTACTAAAAAAAACATAATACAATGCATTGTCAAGTTATCATGTTTCAAACATCAGACCCTGTTCATTTCCCTTTCTGCAGTAAATTTTGAGGAAGTTACAAAAAGCGCTACACCAGGTGTATTACATAGGCCTAGAAGGGCCAATTTCATCCCAGATTTAGAGGATATCCATACATGTTCAATTTATATACAACACATCTGAATGGGATTCATTCAAATATCCAGTGGTTATCCTGAAAACAAGGCATGGGTCTGTTCCAAAGTTAGAAACGCCGTCCCTAGAAGGACCGTGAAATATCGGTCACAGCTCTCCGCATTAATACAATCACAATTAATTTAGGAGACATTTCTACTTCCTCAACCCCGAGACTGAAGGGCAACTTGAATTATTATCAGTACAGTCCATTGCATCTCCTGGCAACCTCTCAAAAAGGAACAATAACTACCCAAAAAGAGAACTAGAGAAAGAACTGGTTGGATGCACTCGGACAATTGCTGAGGACGGTTATTTCACACAGTTGCCTAACAATGGGAGTGACCTAGAGGTTCTCTTTGCATCTTTGATCACACACATGCCATGTGCGGACATATACAACGAAAAACTTCACACGGAAAGTCACATTAACCACCCTGTTAGCCTTCATTTGTAACGGGAGGACTGTAGTGGTGTACTTGGAAACTCAAGTAGGAAGGATCACATTCTACTTCAGAAACATTAAAATATGGCACTAAGATAATTTAAGGAGGAATTACAGAAATTACAAAAGTAATTTTGCTGCCAGCTTTTGAACGTTTGTAAAACCGGTGTATTTTCAATGTTATAAATAATACATTTTCATGTGTCTCAGTTAACCAACAGCACAAAAAGCAATAGAGATGGCAGTGATTTGTGAGCTGAAGTAGAAGAGGCTTGGATAATTGGAAAGGAGTTAAGTATGGCCCATAATGTCCGCATCGGTTTCCCATAAACTTCACACGAGATAAATAAATATAAACCAAATTTCACATATACATCATAACAATGCATTACTTAATAATGCTAATTTTCAGAGGAGCAGCAACTGCAAATCACAGCCTAATTACTTTAAAAGATTACATGCTTTGGGCAAGAGAGTGTTACTATACAAAACACTCCATGTAAGGTATGTAGAGGTCCAGGAAATCCTGTTTGGAAATTGTTGTCTCTTTTCCCTTAATCTCTCCAATTTAGTGTTCACAAACTAATAGAAAACTTTTATTATACTAAACATCTACATTCGTATCAATTAAAGAATTAAACACACCGTAAGGTGCCAATCTTGCTGGACAAACAGTCCAAAGGTCTCCCAAGACCAGCCTTAGCTCACGTCCTACCGCTTCCTCAAAGCCATTTCATTCCTTTTCACCATTAACATTAGATGATTAAGAAATCTAGCCATGCGTTGGAAGTCACAAACAATGTCATCCTTCCTCCACACCCATCTTTTCCTTCGTCTTGGATTGTAAAAGATCATTGTTGACTGAATGCCAGGTCTTTTGGAAATACCTTATTTATTTTTGGTGGCATTTTATGTCTGCACAAAAGGATCATGTTACTTACCATGTAAGCATCTGTTCTTGGCATATAGTGCTGTAGATTCACATGCTTTGCAGAAGTCCGCCATCTAGTGAGGGCCTCAGATGATTACAAGTTGTTTTTGTTCAAGAACTTTTCTTAGAGTCACAAAGTTGCGTGACTCCTCCTCTTAGTAAAAGTGTGCATGGTTATCGATGCAATCTTCAGATTGTTTTGCTGTAGGTAGGTGAGAAGGTAATAGTGATAGGTATGACAAAGTGATGGCTATGAATGTGGCACTTAGATAATTTAAGGGTGAATAACAGAAATTACAAAAGTAATTTTGCTGCCATCTTTTGAACGTTTGTAAAACCGGTGTATTTTCAATGTTATAAATAATACATTTTCATGTGTCTCAGTTAACCAACAGCACAAAAAGCAATAGAGATGGCAGTGATTTGTGAGCTGAAGTAGAAGAGGCTTGGATAATTGGAAAGGAGTTAAGTATGGCCCATAATGTCCGCATCGGTTTCCCATAAACTTCACACGAGATAAATAAATATAAACCAAATTTCACATATACATCATAACAATGCATTACTTAATAATGCTAATTTTCAGAGGAGCAGCAACTGCAAATCACAGCCTAATTACTTTAAAAGATTACATGCTTTGGGCAAGAGAGTGTTACTATAGAAAACACTCCATGTAAGGTATGTAGAGGTCCAGGAAATCCTGTTTGGAAATTGTTGTCTCTTTTCCTTAATCTCTCCAATTTAGTGTTCACAAACTAATAGAAAACTTTTATTATACTAAACATCTACATTCGTATCAATTAAAGAATTAAACACACGGTAAGGTGCCAATCTTGCTGGACAAACAGTCCAAAGGTCTCCCAAGACCAGCCTTAGCTCACGTCCTACCTCTTCCTCAAAGCCATTTCATTCCTTTTCACCATTAACATTAGATGATTAAGAAATCTAGCCATGCGTTGGAAGTCACAAACAATGTCATCCTTCCTCCACACCCATCTTTTCCTTCGTCTTGGATTGTAAAAGATCATTGTTGACTGAATGCCAGGTCTTTTGGAAATACCTTATTTATTTTTGGTGGCATTTTATGTCTGCACAAAAGGATCATGTTACTTACCATGTAAGCATCTGTTCTTGGCATATAGTGCTGTAGATTCACATGCTTTGCAGAAGTCCGCCATCTAGTGAGGGCCTCAGATGATTACAAGTTGTTTTTGTTCAAGAACTTTTCTTAGAGTCACAAAGTTGCGTGACTCCTCCTCTTAGTAAAAGTGTGCATGGTTATCGATGCAATCTTCAGATTGTTTTGCTGTAGGTAGGTGAGAAGGTAATAGTGATAGGTATGACAAAGTGATGGCCATGCGATATGATGTAAGTATATAAAGTATGTGAACTGCAACCTGCGTAGGGTTCTTTTGGGGAGGAGGGATGGCAAAAGTAAATCTACAGCACTACATGCCAAGAACAGATGCTTACAGTGTAACATAAATCAGTTCAAGGCATGTGTGCTGTTAATACAAATGTGTTGTATAGGCTGTAAAGCAGTCTCTCTCCTAGGCAGTGGTATACCCTTGGGGGTTGAAGTTTTTGGAAATAGTCCTTAAGACAGCTTGGCCAACATTGGCTTGTTGGCGTTCAAAGATATCCACACAGCACACAACAAATTGTTTCCATTTGGCTGCATATCATTGCTTTGTGGTAGGTTTACAGGCTTCCTAAGAATGTCGATACATTGTTGTAGCAAGTTTAGAAAACCAAATTCTAAGACCTCAGGAGCCAATTTGCAAGGGTCATTTCTTTGAGACACAGGTGTTTTAATGTCCCTTTGTTTTGCGTGAAAAGTTCCAGCTGGAGGTGAAGCTTCCCATATGGAACTAGGGATAGTTCAAAGAGTGTCGAGAACCTGGGCTGGAAAAGCCATGTTGCTGCAATGAGTATGTTTTCAGTAGTTTCCTGACCACTAATGGAAGACGTGGGAGAGGCAGAAAAGCGCAGGCAAATATCCTTGACCAACTGATCCATAGAGCTGTGCCCCTGGACTGTTGGTGTGGAGATCTGCTTGCAAAGTTTAGGCATTTTGCATTTCCTTTGGTTGCGAACAGATCTATTTGTGGAAACACCCACCTTTCATGTATGGTAGAAGGACTTTGTGGTAGAGTCCCCATTCTTGGACTTGTAGCTGAACCCTGCTTAGAAAGTGCACAACTTGGTTGCTAGTCCCTGGGACATGTTCTGCTAGGAGATGAATGTTGTGGTGTATCACTATGCTCAATATTTCCTGTGCTAACCGCGAAAATTGGAGTGTGAAACCCCCACCTCAAACGCTCCCCCTCGCCCCCATCCCCTGATTTTGTATATAATACATAGTTTTCATACTGGCTTTGAATTAGGACAACTTTGTGTAGTAGGTGAGGTAGAAAGGCTTTCACTGCTAGGTGAACAGAATTCAGCTCTAGGTGATGGATATGGAGATCTGTGTGTTTGGAATCCCATACTCCCTGGATTGCAAGGTTCTGAAGATGAGCTCCCCAACCCGTAAGGGAATCATCTGCTGCGAGAATTATCTGTGGAACGGGGTCTTGAAACGGCCGCCCTTTGGATAAATTCTGTGGATTCCACCATTGCAGAGAGTGGTGTGTGTGTGTGTGGCTGTCTACCAATACCAGATCGTGAAGCTGGCCCAGCGCTTGTGTCCACTGGCGAGAGAGACATTCCTAGAGAGGTCTCATGTGTAGTCTGTCATGCGGGACTATCAAGAGGCAGAATGCCATCATGCCCAAAATCCACAGAAATGTTTTGGGTGAGATAAAAGGCCCTGTTTGAAACTGTTGAATTAATGAGATTATGTTGTTGATTCTGTCTGGATTTGGGCATGCCAGTGCTGAGTGTAGGTTGAGCATGGCTCCTAGATATGGTTGTATGGCATGTGCTTGTAGGTTTGACTTTTGTAGATTAATGCTGAACCCTAATTGATGTAGAAGAGTGAGGGTTTGTAGAGTATTGTTGGTGCATAGGTTAAGACTGCTTGCTTTTATTAACAAGTCTAGAAACACATAGATGTTGTGTCTCAGACGATGAGCTGCTACTACTGCTAGATATTCTGTGAATACCCTGGATGCGGTGGCAGTTCCAAATGGAAGAACTTGAATTGATAATGGTTGCCCTCAAATTGAAACCTGAGATACTTTATGTGTGCAGGACGGATGGGCCTGTGAAAATAAGCATCCTTTAGATCCAGGGTGGTCATAAAATCTCCCTATTGTAGCAATGGAAGAATTTCCTGAGGAGTGACCATACGGAAGTGTTCTGATATATTGTAATGGTTTAGTGGTCGGAGATCGAGACTGGGGTGTGCAGGCCCATCTTTTGGGGGGTTAAGGGAGTATATAGATTATACCTGTTTCTCGAAATTGTTTTTGAATTGGTTCTATTGCTCCTTCTTGTAATAGAGCTGCTAATTCCTGTTGAAGGAGCATTAGATATTGTATTGATAGTGTATGTTTGCGATGTGGGTTATTTTGAGGAGTTGTAACTCATTCAGATAGTAGCATGTTGAATAATATCCAACACCCATCGAACTGTTGTGATTGAGTAGAAAGTTTTGAAGACGACCTCCTCCGACAGGTATTATGTAGTCTGGGAAAATGGTATCAAAGTCAATGTTTAATGTCATTGTTTGAGGTATGGATATGATTTCCCTGACATCTTCCTTTAAAATGGGTTTCTCTATAGGGACCTCTGTAGAATGTTTTTGGACTAGAGGTTGGTCCTCGATTTTCATGTACCGCCCCAGTGTCAGAGGAAGCGGATCTTGCAACATGCCTATAGTTAAGCCAATGAAAGGACCCACAATATGTGGTTGTTTGTGACCTCTGCCCCTTTTTTAATTTTTCCTAGGGCTGCATCCACAGGAGGTCCGAAAGGGTGTTCTTTGTCAAATGGTAGGTGTAAGATTGCCTGCAGTACCTTGGACTTGAATCCCAATATACAAAGCCATGCGTGTCTACGCAGTAGAAGCTAGTATTTATGTCCCTAGAAGTGGTATCAGCTGCATCTAAGGAACACGTTATGGAGCTGTTACTTGTAACTTTACTTTCATTTACATTTTCTTGCCCGCTTTTTTTGTATTCCTCTGGTAGGTATTGGGGGAGCCCTCCATTTCGTCCCAATGGGCCCTATCGTATCTAGCTACTAGAGCCTGGCTATTAGCTATGTGTCAATGATTAGATGCTTGGACAGCTACCCATTTTCCAGATGCATCAATCAATTTTGATTCCTTGTATCGAGGTGGCGCCTCTCCTAAAGTATGGGAGTTGGCCCTTTCCCTTACATTAGACATGAGGGAATCTGGAGTTATTTGGCCTCTAATATAAATAGGATCAGATGATGCAGCCTTATATTTTTTGTCAATACGTGGTGTTATAACTCATCTCGACAGGGTCCTTTAAAAATGTCCTATATGTGGCTTACAATGCCTTTTAGGAGTGGTACGTATTGTGCCCTTCCTTTGAGTGTTAGGGTTTCAAAAAGTCCTCTTCTATTGTATGTTCATGCAAGGAAACCTGATGGTAAGCTGTTGCCATTGCTATGAGATCTTGATATGCAGGAGCGTCATTAGGTGGTATTGGCCATGTGGAATGGAGATAAGGGCCTGAATCTCCTTGAGGATCAGCATCATAATCATCCAAGGCATCCCCTGGGTGCATGTCTTGTGGTATATTCCCCTCATCATCTGTTATGGGTGAATGAGAAGATAGGTAACCTGGCTCAGATGGTGGTGGTGAATGAGGTGGTGGAGTGGATGGTGGTGGTGTTGCTGGAGTAGGAATGCGCGAAGGACTTGTTGCAGCACCCTTTATCTTTTTCTTTGAAGGCTGTAGAGGAGCATTTAAAGTTTCTTTTAAGATTGTGTCTTTGCAGGCTTAAGTACAATTTAGTTCCATGTTGAATTTGGAGCGTTTTTTGCTTTGGGTCGAGTCTTACCTGCATGACATCAAGGATCGGCACCGGTGGAGTCTTCAATCCGAAAGTTAAACACTTCGGTGGAGGGAGCTTCGACTTAGGCAGAGCTAATGTCAGATCCAAAATAACCAGTTTTTGTTTTGGTGCCGATAATAAAGGTGGAGGCTTTGTAGGCCCAGACATGAGGAGGTGGAGGTCCAAGCTGTAGGCCAACTTTTCGGAGCCGAGCCAGAAGGCAGGGCTTCAGAATCAACCTTTCAGTTCGCGCCATGGCCTTTTTACAGTGCCAGATGGCGAGCCGTTTTTCCGGCTGAGACCGATTTGAGCTTTGGATCAGGGGAAGTAGTACTTGCCGTCCGATGCTTTTGTGCCGGCTGAAGGGTGGCTGAGTCCAGATTAGATTGAAACTCAATCAAAATCGTGAAGAGTGAATCCTGTTGCACCAATTAACATTCCTTGTCTTTGTCCTGTTGTCAAGCGAAGAGGTCCAGGGCATCGTCGGCTTGCCTGCGCTGCATTTCTTGGCATCGAGCAGGTCGATCTCGAAGGGTCTTTTTCGATCAAAAAGATTCAGGCCTCACAGGTGCCCTCATGATGATCCGGTGAGAGGTATAGGTTACACACGGAGTGTTTGTCGGTATTCGGGTAATTAGAATGACACTCCGGACAGAAGCGGAATAGAGGGCATTCCATCAGCAGGTCATTCACCGAAGGACGCTGAATATGGGAAAGGGAGCCCGGCCAGGGATTGACCGTAGGGCGGAAGAGCAAGCCGAAGACCCGTTATG
Source organism: Lissotriton helveticus (assembly GCF_964261635.1). Lineage (NCBI taxonomy): Eukaryota > Metazoa > Chordata > Amphibia > Caudata > Salamandridae > Lissotriton > Lissotriton helveticus. Next base: position 138,167,489 of record NC_136065.1, read on the forward strand.
TAAAAGGGTGGGCTCTCGGATGCAACGAACTACGCAATCGAGACAATACTGTTGAGTAGAGATCTGTACGAGAACCGAAAGGTTGTTCAAAGGTGTGTGTGAGATTACATCCGAACCAGTCGGCTGAATAAAAGCAAACATCTGAAGATAGCGACGACCTTGCGTATTATTACCAAGAGGAGTAGTCACACAACCTTGTGACGAGAAAAAACTTCTTGGACCAAAAACAACCTGTAATCATCCGAGTCAAACACTTGAACGTGGACTTGTGTATCTACAGCGCACATCTTGAACACTATTTTTCATTTGATGCAGCCTGTGAATTGTTCTAGTTACTTGTATAAAATGTTTTATTCCTATTACAAATAATATATCATGGACATAAACCTGAACAGAAAATCAATATAGCACAAATTTTTTTTTATAGGAATTGGTTTCCATGTACGCAAATGGTGCCCCAAGAATATTATCTCTCTAATTAAATGGACATCTAAATATTATTATTCCAAATAGAAAATGCATTTGCAAATGCTACGCAATATCCTTCTTGAAATATGTGACAAGAACATCACTTTTAGAAAAGAAATCATCTACGGACATTTTTGTCATTAGACTACTGACATAATAAGGATATTATCATTGCAAGTAAAACACTGTGCTAGTAACATTTTCTGAAACTGTAATTCTCCTTTCAAGGAGATTCGGGCTATTCCAAGATAACCGCCAACAAGCTAATACTCATCAATGCAGATATAACATATTGTAAAAGAAATAAAAAACAAATCTTGCAAAAAAGCACTCATTTTGCTTTCTTTTTTACCAGAAGAACAAGTTACTTACCTTCGGTAACGCTTTTTCTGGTAGATACAATATCTGCCTGTGGATTCCTCACCTTGTGAATATCCCCCTGCGTCAGCAACATTCGGAAATTCTTTTCGTAGCTTCGCGCCGACGTGGACTCGGACGTCAGAAGCACGGCATCGCTCGCGACTCCGCTGACTTCACCGACGCCTATATTAGGCCCACGCCGGCGTGATGACATCAGTTCCGCCCTTTTTTCCGTGCCTTTGAGGCACACGGACGGACCAATGACAGTAGACATATACACAGTATACGCAGTACAAATATCAAGGTAACACACGCAGTGTGAAGCAAATGCAATAAAACATTTGAAATAACTCCTTGACAGTAAAATAAATACATAATAGAAACACTGGCATAGAAGACAACGGGGAGGCGGTGGGTCAGTGAGGAATCCACAGGTAGATATTGTATCTACCAGAAAAAGAGTTACCGAAGGTAAGTATCTTGTTCTTCTGATAGATACATCTGCCGTGTGGATTCCTCACCTTGTGAATAGAGTCCCACAGCAGTCCCCACTCCCGGAGGAGGGTGTCCACTCTTCTAGACCAAGAAATCCTGGAGAACAGAGCGTGCAAAGTGACCGTCCCTCCTCACCTCGGAATCCAAGCAGTAATGCTTCGCGAAAGTGTGGAGGGAAGACCAAGTTGCCGCCCTACAAATATCCTCTACAGGAACACCTCTAGCCAATGCAGAGGTTGACGACTTAGCTCTAGTAGAATGAGCCCTTATACCCACTGGAGGTTCCTTACCGGCCAAGGAGTAGCAGATCTTTATACAGAGGACGATCCATCTTGATAAAGTTCTTTTATGGACCGCTCTTCCTCTCTTGCAGCCAGCAAAGCCAATGAAGAGCTGGTCATCCAACCGACAGTCTTTAGATCTGTCCAGATAAAAAGAGAACGCCCTCTTGGGGTCCAGACGGTGTAATCTCTCCTCCTCCTTGGAAGGGTGTGGGGGAGGATAAAAAGTAGGGAGGGTAACAGATTGACCAAGGTGGAAAGGAGTCACCACCTTAGGCAGAAAAGCTGCCCTGGTCCTAAGAACCATTCGATCAGCATGAATGGACAAGAAAGGGGGCTGGGCACTAAGAGCTTGAAGCTCACTTACCCTCGTTGCCGAGGTTATTGCAACGAGGAAAACTGTCTTAAGAGTCAAAAGCCTTATAGGACAATTGTGAAGAGGCTCAAAGGGAGCACCCATCAGAAAGGTCAAAACAAGATTTAAGTCCCACTGAGGCACAATAAAAGGAGTAGGAGGGAACTTATTCGTGAGGCCCTTCAAAAACCTTAAAACCACAGGAGATTTAAAAAGAGATGGCTGGTCAGGCAAACCGAGAAATGCCGACAGTGCTGAAAGATAGCCCTTCACTGTGGCAACAGCAAGCCCTTGTTGCGCCAGAGAAAGGGCAAACTGGAGAACATCAGACAAATGGGCTCTCAAAGGGTCTACAGATTTCTCCCCACACCAGACGACAAATTTTGACCACCTATAAAAATAGATAGACTTAGTGGAGTCACGCCTGGCTGACAAGATGACATCCACCACGTCAGGCGGGAGAGAAAAAGAACTCAGGTTGCCCCGTTCAATCTCCAGGCATGAAGATGTAAGGTCTGGAGGTGGGGGTGTAGAACCTGCCCCTCCATCTGGGAGAGGAGATCTGCCATGTGAGGGAGACGGAGCGGCGGGTGAGAGGAGAGGTGGAGAAGGTCTGAGTACCACACCCTTCTTGGCCAATCCGGGGCGACCAATATGACTTGGGCCCGGTCTTGGCGAATTTTCCTCAGAACCCGAGGAATCAAAGGTATGGGAGGAAACGCGTAAAGGAGTTGCGAGCTCCAACTCAACTGAAACGCGTCCCCCAAGGCTCCTTGCATCGGATACTGGAGACTGCAGAATAACGGGCAGTGAGCATTCTCTTGAGTGGCAAAAAGGTCCACCTGAGGAGTCGCCCACGTCCGAAAGACGTGACGAACTACCTCCGGATGAAGTCTCCACTCGTGGTCGGCAGAGAACTGCCGACTGAGACTGTCTGCACGAACGTTCTGAACTCCGACCAGATGATTTGCCATCAGACAAATCTGATGGTCCTGAACCCAAGACCAGAGACGCAGAGCCTCTCTGCAAAGACACTGCGACCCCACTCCTCCCTGCTTGTTGATGTACCACATCGCAGTCATGTTGTCCGTCAGGACTTGCACTGACACACCGCGAAGGGAAGGGAGGAAGGCCTTGAGTGCCAAACGTATCGCCCGCAATTCAAGAAGGTTGATGTGAAGCAACCTTTCCTCTGGAGACCAAAGACCCTTGATCTCCAGGTCCCCCAGATGAGCACCCCACCCGAGAGTGGATGCATCCGTTATTACCGTGGCCACCGATGGAGGAAGTTGAAAAGGCTTTCCTTGCGACAGATTGCCTTCCACGCTCCACCAAGACAGATCCGCTGCAGTTTCTCTGGAGATCCTCACTGGCTCCCTGAGATCTCTGTTGTGCTGATACCACTGCCTGCGGAGGCACCACTGGAGTGTCCTCATGTGCCAGAGTGCATGGTTGACCAACAGAATGCAAGAAGCCATCAGACCGAGCAGGCGAAGAACCTTCTGGACTGGAACAACCGCTCCATTGTAGAACAAAGGAATCATTTCCTGAATGTCGCGAGGCCTTTGAGGTGGAGGGAATGCACAACAAACAGTAGTGTCCAGTACCGCACCTATGAACAGGTTGCGCTGGGAGGGCACCAGGTGAGACTTGGGTACATTTATCGAAAAACACAACTTGTGCAACAACCGAGTTGTCTCTTGCAGATGATGGAGCACCTTCTCCGGCGACTCCGCTTTGATCAGCCAGTCGTCCAGATACGAGAATACAGGTATCCCCGACCTCCTGAGATGTGCTGCCACCACTGCCATCACCTTGGTGAAGACTCGAGGCGCAGTAGTAAGACCAAACGGAAGGACCGCAAACTGGTAGTGTTGCGACCCAACCGTAAAACGGAGATACTTTCTGTGCGGCTTCAAGATGGGAATATGAAAATACGCATCCTGTAAGTCGATCGACACCATACAGTCTTCTTCTAGCAGCGCTTGACGAACCTATGCAAGAGTGAGCATCTTGAACTTTTCCTGTTTCAGGTAAAGGTTCAAGATCTTGAGATCCAGAATCGGCCAAAGCCTGACATCCTTTTTGGGGGTCAGGAAATACCAGGAGTAGCACCCCTGACCCCTTTCCTGCTTTGGAACCACCTTTATCGCACCTTTTTGAAACAGTGCCAGGACTTCTTCCTGCAGGAGAAGCAGGTGGTCCTCCGAACAATAACCCTAGCAAGGAGGGCAATTTGGGGGAAACTCCCGAAAGGGAAGAGCATACCCATTCCCTACAAGATTGAGAACCCAAAGATACGATGTTATCAATTCCCAATCTTGTAGGAAATGGGTAAGCCGGCCCCCCACTGGGCCCACATGATCCGGAATGGCGGATCTAGGGCTGCTTTGCTGCGTTGGCAGGGGGCTGGGACAGGGAAGAAGAGGAGACTTGACGGCCTCGAGAACGGCCTCTCTGCTTGCCCCTATAAGATCTGTACAGCGTGTTCTGCTGCTGCTGTGGTTGTTGCTGCGTAGATTTGTAGGATCGAAATCAAGATCTACTAAATCCTCTAGTACGCCTTCCAAAAGTACCTCTGGTCGAAGGCCCAACGACTTAGCAGTCACCCTGCTGTCTTTAAAACGTTCTAAAGCAGCATCTGCCTTCTTCCCAAACAAACCAGATCCGTTGAATGGTAGATCCATCAATGCAGACTGGACATCAGTTGAAAATTCAGACAATTTCAGCCATGCAGCTCTCCTCGTAGCAACCTAAGAGCCCATGATCCTCGCCACAGAATCTGCAGTGTCTAAACCACTCTGTATCACCTGCCTTGCTGCAGCCTGAGTGTCCGAGATAACCTCTTGGAAGTCCTTTCTATCATCTTCCGGTATCTTTGGCACTAACTGCTTTACAGTGTCCATTAGTGCGTGAATGTAACGACCCATCAGACAGGTCGCGTTTGTGGACTTTAATGCCATGCTGGCAGAAGAGAAAACCTTTTTAGCAGCCTGATCCTGCTTTCTCGACTCCTTTTCAGCAGGAACTTGAGGAAAAGCTCCTGTTGATCGTTTGGAACAGGCAGCCTGTACCACCAAACTCTCAGGTAGAGGGTGAGTGGATAAAAATTCAGGATCATCTGGAGCAGTCCTGTACCTTCTGGCAACAGCCCTAGACACAGCTGGAGTTGACAATGGTTTCTTCCAAACCTCTAAAATAGGATCTCTAAGGGCATCATTAAAGGGCAGCAATGGTTCAGTCACCGATGAGGGAGAGTGAAGAACCTCTGTGAGTAGATTTGATTTGAACTCAGCAGTAGGTAAAGCGATGTTTAACAAATTTGCTGCTTTTTTAATTACAACGTGGTAAGGAGCCACATCTTTAGAGGGTTCGTCTGTCACTGAAACCAAATCCCACTCAGGGGACAGTTCAAGACCACTGGCCACCGAAAGATCCTCATAAGGGTCATCAGGATCCTGTAGCTCACCCTCCTCCAAATATTCCTCACGATAGCTCTCTTCTTCCATCAGCCTCTGAGCTTCACGCCTCGACCTATGCTTCACTTTCGAAGCCGTCGGATCCACTGTCGACTCCGTCGAAGCCGGAGCCGGCGCCGAGCCAGACACCGGCCGAGGAAGACTTCCACAACGTCGTTCGGGATTCGGCATCAGAGATGATGGAACCGGCGTCGAAGGATTCGGTGTCGTCGACTTCGGCGTCGATGGCTTCGGAGTCGAAGGCCTCGCCGGTGTCGGAAGATGCCAATGCGGCGTCGGAGCGGGCATAAAGGGCGCAGGGGCATAGGTTTGGGGGACACCCCGACCAAATGCCATCGGACCCGTGGGACCAACAGGAATCCCAGAGGGGTACATAGCCCTGGAGTAGATGCCATACATTGCATTCAGAAAATGCGTCGGATCCTGACCTGGAGCCGGGAAGGCTGGGTACGAACCCCCAGGCGGCTCTTGAGGGCGTGGAGTCGGTACGGCGTCGACCACCTCTTCAGGCTGGTGCACCGGAGTCGATAGACCTTCGGGCAACGGAGCCTCTCCCTCTCCAGCCATCTCCTCCTCACCTTCATCCTCCCGATCCGGAGAATGTGATGGAACCGGAGACGGATTCGCTGTTTGCTCCGGTGAACCAGGCGAATTCGCATGCAACGCCTCACCTCCGGCGTCATGTTCTTCTGAAGCTGAAGACATCACTTCTTTTTCTACCAGCTTCACCTGCAACTTCGGTTTAGAACCTGAATCCTTCTTTGAACGATGTCGGGATTCATGAGATCTTTTCCTATGCTTCTTTTTTGATGATCTCGAAGCATGGAAATTGGAAAACCTAAGGAGTTAGGCCCTTGAGGACAGGTGGGTAGGCTGGACCCTATTTAAATGAGAAAAAGCAAAAACTTGCCTAGCCACCAACATTTATATCCACATTTAAGGAGGGTCGAAAACACTGTTTGTCTGGATCGACCAGGTATTTTTATTTATACCGCTTATTTTGTGTTTATTCGATCTTTTTTAAGAAATTGTTTTTTAGCAAAAAAAGTACATCTCTATATCCACGTATTTACAAGAATTTACACAAATATGCAATGAAATTTACACACAAAGAAAGTGACAAATACAACCAAACCAAAAATTGAATAAAGTATATACATCCTGTACATCCCACATAAAACACAACATTTGTTAAACAAAACAATACATCAAATGAACATGTGCGTTTACCAGTGATTCAATACAATGGAAAGTAGTGAATAAATCAACACAAGATCAAAGGAGTTAAGTCAATCTACGATTACTAATCAAACCAACAGTTGCTGGTATGGGGGAATTTAATCAAAATCACTCCTTAATACATGCCGACGCGTTTCGATTCCAGGGCATAGTTCCTGGAATCTCTTCAGGGCGCTGTGAATGTATCAAAATATGAAAGAGGGGGATTGAACAAACATTCAAGTTTGACCACGGAATTCGTCACGTGGGGTAGCCTTGGAAGTCTTCCTTCTATATTCGTGTGAATGCGTCCAGAATGGGTTGAAAATAAAGGGGCCACCTTTAATCATTGTTATCGAAGGCAGCTCACAGCTGCCGCCGGCTTCCTTTTCTATAATTCTCAAATTATGTCTCCAGATAGGTTGGATACTCTAGTGGCGCTGAACGTGCTTAATTCATTTCGAGGGCCTTCAAACAGCGTTGTTCAGTCCGCTCTCTCCTCCCTAATCGCTGGCTAGCTCTGTGAGAGTAGATGCCATACATTGCATTCAGAAGATGCCATACATTGCATTCAGAAAATGCGTCGGATCCTGACCTGGAGCCGGGAAGGCTGGGTACGAACCCCCAGGCGGCTCTTGAGGGCGTGGAGTCAGTACGACGTCGACCACCTCTTCAGGCTGGTGCACCGGAGTCGATAGACCTTCGGGCAACGGAGCCTCTCCCTCTCCAGCCATCTCCTCCTCACCTTCATCCTCCCGATCCGGAGAATGTGATGGAACCGGAGACGGATTCGCTGTTTGCTTTGGTGAACCAGGCGAATTCGCATGCAACGCCTCACCTCCGGCGTCATGTTCTTCTGAAGCTGAAGACATCACTTCTTTTTCTACCAGCTTCACCTGCAACTTCGGTTTAGAACCTGAATCCTTCTTTGAACGATGTCGGGATTCATGAGATCTTTTCCTATGCTTCTTTTTTGATGATCTCGAAGCATGGGCCGAGGATGAATCCGAACGCGACCTCGAGTGAGATCTTGATCTCGAGCGTCGAGTCCGCGATTTCGATTTCTTCTTTTCTTTACTTCCTTTAGGCTTAGCAACAATAAGCTTAGCTTCTCTTTCCCGGAGGGCCTTAGGAGTCATCTTTTTACAGGATCGGCAGTCTTTGACATCGTGGTCGGAGCTAAGACACCACAAACAGCATTCATGCGGATCCGTAATGGACATGGTTTTGCCGCATTCTCCACAGGCTTTAAAACCTGTCTTCTTCGAAGATATGATGAAAGAAGAGATAAAGAATACTAACAATAGAGAGTAACAAAGTTACAGTAAAAGTTACGGACGATCCCTAGAAAACCGGTAGCGTCGACGACGCGGAAAAAGGGGAACTGATGTCATCACGCCGGCGTGGGCCTAATATAGGCGTCGGTGACGTCAGTGGAGTCGCGAGCGATGCCGTGCCTCTATGACGTCCGAGTCCACGCCGGCGCGAAGCAACGAAAAGAATTTCTGAATGTTGCTGACGCAGGGGGATATTCACAAGGTGAGGAAATCCACACGGCAGATGTATCTATCAGAATGATCACTTTGGGAGAGAAGACTGCTTACCAACATGCCACGAGTATTATTCACATTATGAGATGCACAAATGATCACATACATTCATAGTATAGAATTCTCACTGTTCTTTTTAATCACACAGCTTCCTATACATTTACTCGAATAACTGTTGAGAAATAATGCTGCAATCCTGACATGAGCCAGTGACTTTGAAGCCAACTTATCATCCAATAACTTAAGACCTATCCCTTGTGTAGCCGCTTTTACTGAAAACTTGTTAAACCTCTGTAGTGATGGAAAGACAGGCAGTAATGTGGAAAATTAGTACGGTTTGGTAAACATTATCTGCGCCATCTTGCCTTTTCCCCTGATGCCACACTTTTTGTCGTGCGCACCCGCCATTTTAGGTGCCTCGATCAGAACCACCCTCTGCACGCCACTGGCCCCCAGCACAGCCCTTCGCCCTCACAAACCCCCCCCGCTCTCGCATGCCTTGGGTCATAAACCCCTCTTCAGCGCAGCTCTGCCTCAGAACCCCATCCTGTTCCCAGCGCAACACCTCCCTTCATTCCTTTCATGGTCCCAGGCCCTTTGATACAAACCCCCTTTCCTGTGTGCCCGTTTGTCTTCCTCGTTCCCAGGCCGCCACCTAGCTCTGCGGATACTGTTTATTGCCCCCCGTACAGTAGGAAGCTTCCCCCAATTAAAGGACCCTCGAATTGATCAAAGCCCCCACCCTATGATATCCGATCAACCCCACACATTCCGTGAATCGGCGGAATGTCCAGCTGCGCGATAATCATCACCTATTGTGACCGGGGTGGGGACTTCGACTGTAAATGTGTGTGGGAACGGGCCTGAAGGGGAGATTCCGAGGATGTCCTTTCATACTTCAAAGCATTACAAGAATGTGTTACCTGCAATAAAATTCATAAACTGTGTATAAGAGGCCAGGCCTCAGAGATGCGGTTAGAGCACCTCGTGACGATACTGGCTGTCTGAACTGATGTGTTCTCCTCCGGAGAGAATAAACCTTGTTTCCTGCCTTCCAGTCTCCAGCGCCTGCCTCTTCATTAATTAATATTTTGTGGGTTAAAGAGGCGATACCTCCGGGCAAATATTGATTGTCCCTGACCTGTTTTTACAATTGGCGTCCCAAGCGTGGGGCCCATCAGCGACACGTGGATCCAGTGGGAGAGGTCCTGACGACAGAGTGAACGACTGCAACGATCGGGAGAGCTCTTGCCCAATAGACCCTCGTCTGGCAGCCGATCATCCGAACTTCACTGGTTCTGAACAGACCTCTCTCGAGTGATCTACGGTCCTGACTGGGAACCATCAGGAGGGCCGCGAGGAATACGAGGAAAAGAGGACGATCGGGCGCTGGATTCGGAAGATAAGAAACTGTCCATACGGTCCGGGTAAGGTCGTGTAAACACGACGAATTGCGAAATGATTGTTTAATGGTTCAGAAAATACTAGTATTACTCTTTGTTGACTTATTTGGAGATTCACTGTCTGCAAACGGAGAAACAACAGGCTCTTTCTCTTTGCAAACAGTGAAGGATAGGTAACGCAGCCAGCGTGCCTATCTTTCTCCCCCACTGATTGATTATTTGTTCACGGATTGTTTTCGGGAGATTTCCCTCTCCCACACTGATTAATTGTTTTTGACCCCGAACTACTGTTCGCGGATTGTTTTCTGGAGATTCTCTGTCTGCAAACAGGAAAGAACAGGTTCCCCTTTGCAGATAGTGAAAGGGTAGAGGACGCAGACCTTTTGCGGGCCTACTTATTCTCCCCACTGGTTGTTTATTGATTATTTGTTTTTGGTTCATGAGGTATTCACTGCCTGCAAACAACGTAGAATAGAAATATTCTGTCTAGTCTTTGCACGCAGTGATAAGATAGGCAGTGCTGACTTTTTGTCCTCGTTGTGAGCCGTCATGTCTGTCTTCTCCCCACTGATTGGTAGTTGGTTCAGCCCGGACCGTTTATTAGAGGTGGACCATCTAGCTCCGCTGGAAGGCACCCCTAATAAAGACATGTTCACAAACTATGGATTAGTTACCATAGCCTATAGTAAGCTGTGGCACAGGTATACCAAAGAAAATCAAGAGAAACAGTGGCCACTGATAGGATCCTTCGATCTTGATAAAATAGAAACGTTAGAAATAGCCCTTTGTAGTAATAAGACAACGCCTATTATGCTCGACAGTCTCGGTATGTGGCGCAAAGAAGCAATGCAACGAAAGAAAAGAGACGAGGACAGAGTAGGTAAAGGAATATATCGACAGGACAACCCCAGGACAAAACGACCCGAAAGTAATCCCCCGACACTACGCACAGGACGACCAGACTTAGGGCAAAACAAATGTGCTTTTTGTAAATGTTCCGGGCACTGGAAAGCCCAATGCCCGACTCTACTGAACGAGGGTAGGAGCAGAGGGCCGACAGGAATAACAGGCCGGCAGAAAGGGAAAAGGCGTGAGACAAAGATGAATCAGGCTGACACGGACAGGCCGGATAGAACCACCACGTTTGATTATGCCCGATGGCACAGATTTCGCCAGACCAATTTCAGCGACATGTTTGAGTCCTCATAGATCAAGCAACGCTAAGACGAGAAACCCAGTCTAGCTCTAAATTACCCGGTGACGAACCCCGTACTACCGCTACTGTTCCCTAACACAAAAAAAAGCCACCCTTTTCGGATAACCTACAGAAACAATACACAGAGTAGTCTCGGACAGATTAGTATACATTCCATTAATGAACTCAAACTTCGAGTGCAATGGGACTGATTACTCTCTGCTGCCCCCCCCACTCTGTGAAAAGAAAGGAGCAATTACAGGCCTGCATAGACAACCCCCCATTACCCAGACATGCCTGTCCAAACAAAATACCTACCCCCACTCCGGAAGTTCCCGAAATGCCGCAGGTCACCGGTCACGCCCATCCGGAAGGTGAAACACACAGCACGCGTGGGGCGGGGCCTGCTGACAGCCATCGATCGAATCGCCAGTGGGATGTCCAGGAGGCACCACGGGCCCGGCATGAAATGGCTGTCCCATCCTCTTCTTCGTGGGGTGGGCTGGGATGGAGAGGCGACGCGAACGAGCCTCTCCCACCTCCTCGGATAGGAGGTTTCCCAGCCCCAGTCCGGCCATCACAAATACCTCCGCTGAAATTGGTCCAGGTTGGGCTGGGAGGGAGAGGCGACGCGGACGGGCCTCTCCCACCTCCCTGGATAGGAGGTTTCCCAGCCCCCGGCCCGGCACCGAAATCCTCCAGCCAGGCGGTGCCCATACTTGCGCAGCACCGAACATACAACAGCGGCGCCCATACTTGCGCAGCACCGAACATACAACAGCGGCGCCCATATTTGCGCAGCACCGAACATGCAACGGCTGCGCCCATACTTGCGCAGCACAGGACATGCAATGGCGGCGGCCATACTTGCGCAGCACAGGACATACACCGCGGCGGCCATACTTCCGCAGCACAGGGCATGCACCGCAGGTGACCATACTTCCGCAGCACAGGACATGGGACTTGTGGAGCACGGGATGTGGAGTGGCCATCATGTATGTCCGTGAGAAGGGGACGGCGCGAACGAGTCTCCCTCGCCCCCCCAGGTGGGGGCACCACAGCTGCACCCTAGCCGAATGTCCTGCTCCCACGGCACGGAGTTCCATTTCTTTCACCCCAAAAGGTCTCTTCCACTCTTGCAGACTCGACGAAGGGCGGCTGCTGCAGGGCCTCAAAATGGCGTCTGCCCCCCCCCCCTGGAAGGCGGGTCTAGGCCGCTAGAGTAACTTTGACCAGCAATGTAACTCGGACGCTCGCCCACCGGGGCACGAGCCCCCACCTCCGACAGCATCTCCACAGCCTTGAAGATTCTACAAAAGTCCCAGGAGCCCTCGGCCCCTGCAGGCTTCCGGTGAGGAACAACTGCCTTGGTCGCTAACGAAATAACCACGACATAGCCACCCCTTCTGTTAGCACGAGTTTTTGAACTGCCGAAAAGGACTCTGGTCCAACCGCCGGTTGTAGGAAACATTTTGTCCCTGATGCTACTTCCGGACTAACCCGGCCCCGCCCAAAATGGCGCCGGTGTCAATGAGAACTTACGAACACCTCGTGGTATTTTTAGCTAATAAAACTTGATATTCTGAGATATGTATATGATCCTTTGTACACTTGACGAGAAAGAGGGAGGGTTCACTCGACGAACATGTAAAAGGATCCCGTTAAAAATGTTGGTTCCAATGTACGATTTATTATATTTTTGTAACTGATACATAACCTCGCTGGTGACACACGCCCACGGTATGCATTCAGGAAATTTGATTGCAACTAGTCTGACTGTGCTTCCAATTATGAAATAAATGCCCCTTGATCCCTCACCTATTGATAGACCTTTTTAGTTTCCTGCAAAATGACTAAATAAACCCTTTTTTTGTTTTTAATGCTGCAAAATAGCCCCCCCTTACTGTACGTACTTCAGCCATCGCCGTGTCCGGCCAAATACGATTGCACCCTCATATCTACATGCTGAACGATTGTGCAAATAAAGGTTTTCCAAATTATGAACAGGTATTGCATGCTTTTTTTAAATGTTGGATCAGCGGGAGAGTTTTTCTGTGCACCCTGCTTTGCTCTCTCTTTAAGGTTATTAGAAGATGGTTGCCCAGCCCCGGATGGAGGATCGAATCTAAGACACGATACTCTGCCTCCAAGTATGCGACTGGCTCAGGAACTAACACATGGAGAAGGACCTCGACTTCTGAGGACGGGTAAAGTGAAGCGGTGTAAATGGTAGAATGTTATAAAGGCACGGCACTAAAAGGTACTAGGGAACAGAATTGGCCGAAGAGCTGATATGCCTTAGAACATCACGGCGTTGAAAGAGATTTAAGGACCCCGATAGCTAGATACACCTACCAACCAGATACCTCGCACTAAGTGCTTCTGATTTTTTTAACGTTTCCCTACACACGGCCTATAAGGACACACTGCCCCCCCCCCCCCCTGGCTTCAGAAACCAAGACCCCAGGGATTCTACCCCGAGGAGATAAGACGAGTATGAGGTAAGTAAAGGACTTTCGTGCCCATGCATTTGATATGCTCGAATGTTGTCCCCCTCCCTTCCCCTCTTTTCCTCCCTCTACAGGTTACATTGGAAATCACGACCGAGGTATGGTGAAGATCTGAAGCCTCGCCATGTCTGATACATGAAGCGGACTAACGCTGCAAGGTGGCACCTAAGCACACCCACAAACTGCTCTTGTAACGAAAGAGCCAATAAGTTGTATGATATGATGAAACACGGTCACCCCTAATCCGTGTTGCGTGAATGGGCACATGTCACGTATGTCTGAAACTATGTGAGAATGTTTTTGAGTGACTGAAGCGTTGACTTAACTGGTCAAAGGACCGAGAGTGCGAGAAGTGTGACACAATGGTGCCTTTTACTCAATGCATGTCCCCTGTACCCGGCCTAATGCTCGTCCGTCCCAAACTGCATGCTTTCGAAATTCTAACACAGGCCCGTAATGTCTTATGTTGTGTAATGCGCTGAATAGCCTATCTTAATACACTGCCACCCCCAATGTCGCACGTGTACTATTTAGCCTATTGTTGCACATCTCTCTCTCTCTCTCTCTCTCTCTCTCTCCTCCACACTCTCACTCTTCCGAACGACTAGCACCTAATTGGCAAACCGCCACCCCTGGTGCATCCCCCAATTGGCTCCAAATACCGCAAGTATTTGCACAAAATTTGTCCTAAATAAAATCACCCTGATGCCGTGTCACTACCTCTCCTTTCTGCTAAAAATTGATGAAACCTAGAATTGGCCAAAAGGGAAAGGACAGGTAAGACGACTGAGGTTCCCTAATCTGACCCGTAATAAGGGAACTACATGTCAGTGGCTTCTATGATAAAAAAATGCCTCAGATAACGCGACCTTCCCTGTCCCGAATTGTCTCAATACCCAAGCAGTAAAAATGATCGAAACATCCCCACCTTCCCAGAACACCCTCAGTTTTGTATCAGCTGCCCCGGACGAGAGTTTTAAAACTGTCCCTCACCCCCGGTTGTAAGAGATGGGTCGACTTACGACTAACACAGGCCAGCCGTTGTTCCTAGAAATGATTTGTTGATGAGCAAAGCTACGGAGTTTAGAATTCGAGAAATGTCACTGAACGCTTGCCAACCGAACTGTGACCTTCTGCTAGATAACGCCCTCATGACACGAAGCAAGACGATAGTCCCTCACCACAGTTTGCTATGTCCTTAGTTGTTTTCCATAAGACCCCGGTTTTCAATGAAGTAGTCAGGTTGTAAGAGGCTATGTAGGAATTAGAATGATGTTTGCAAAGTTAGGATTAGACCGAAGTGAAGAAATTGTTGCAATAAACCCTGTTGAAAGAAAATGTTTAGCTGAAAGGTAGGATGCATTGATAGAATGGAAAAGTGTTTAGCCTATGTTCGTTCCTCAGTAAGATACCTATCAGACCATGGTGATAGCACGTTGCACTTTTTCGTAAAGTATAAAGCCCTGGAGAACGGTATAGCTTCATAAGGCTCGTATTAGGGAAGTGGGTCTCTGCCAGAAGAACTGACGTAACTGTAATAAACAAAATGCAATGAATAGGTACCAGATCTCGTACCACGACAATGAATGTAACACCGACAAACACCAAAGAAATAGTTACGAAGGAAAGTTATAGTAAATCCAGCAAGCCCATCATCAATTATTTATATGTTGGTTGTGAACCCCAATATAACGGATGTTTCTCATTTGCTTGAAGCTGGGAGAGAACTAGACTTATGTGATTACCTTCCTCTGCCAATTCTCTAAAGACTGTCTTTTCAAACTCATTTAAGGGTACCACTGTCGGAGGAGAGAGAGACCGGATGTGGGAGGACGCGGCCTGACTACAGATCGTGGAACATCTGCGACATTGGCCAAGGCGAGACCGCGACAGTAAGGAGTTGCAGGACGAGGCACTGTTTCCGACAAAATGAGAGGAAAGGGCTGACCTGATGCCCCTGCTCGACGATCAACATGTGCCGAAAAGTCCCCGCTCTCTGAACTCGGTCATGGGCCCGCCTACCAAAATTTTCCGTCCCCCTGGTCTGTTCCCAATCTGGCCCTGCTCCATCCCCTTTTTCTCCGACCTACCCTAAAGACTACTCGCACACCCCCTTCTTCCACCTGAACTTTTTGACAATCGACTCAAAGGGACGCAGGGCGAAAAGGACCTTTTTGACCAGGAAAGCGAGGAAAAGGTCATGCCCTGCAACGCGGAGCCTAGAATAGAGCTGGACTCATAGCTCCACCGCCGGTGCTCCACCGTGCCAACAGAAGACGACAAAGAATGCTGAGAACTCACTAATAATGGTCCATGACAATAGGACCTCCCCTTCGAACAAAGACACCCTGATTATTGTTTTTACTACGTCTCATTTCTCTCCCAGCCACCGTTGTATTGATTATGCTCCAACCAAATATGAACAGAACTTACATATGTAATAACCTATCAGTTCACATTCCGAATGACTATAAGTATCTATGAAATATACTCAATGCTCTCACTACAGAATCGTTTTTGTCCGATATTGCATTACTATGACTTTCCTGCAAACGAGTTTATCGATAGACCCGCCTCCTAAGACGAAAGATTTTAAATGTAATGTTTATAGCTCCTTCAACGGGGTTCCTACTTCTTTACTTATGACCGCCACAGTAGACATGGATAGGAAATAGGCCAGCAAGATGTCTTGGATATGTTAAAGGGAGGACTGTGGAAAATTAGTACGGTTTGGTAAACATTATCTGCGCCATCTTGCCTTTTCCCCTGATGCCACACTTTTTGTCGTGCGCACCCGCCATTTTAGGTGCCTCGATCAGAACCACCCTCTGCACGCCACTGGCCCCCAGCACAGCCCTTCGCCCTCACAAACCCCCCCCGCTCTCGCATGCCTTGGGTCATAAACCCCTCTTCAGCGCAGCTCTGCCTCAGAACCCCATCCTGTTCCCAGCGCAACACCTTCCTTCATTCCTTTCATGGTCCCAGGCCCTTTGATACAAACCCCCTTTCCTGTGTGCCCGTTTGTCTTCCTCGTTCCCAGGCCGCCACCTAGCTCTGCGGATACTGTTTATTGCCCCCCGTACAGTAGGAAGCTTCCCCCAATTAAAGGACCCTCGAATTGATCAAAGCCCCCACCCTATGATATCCGATCAACCCCACACATTCCGTGAATCGGCGGAATGTCCAGCTGCGCGATAATCATCACCTATTGTGACCGGGGTGGGGACTTCGACTGTAAATGTGTGTGGGAACGGGCCTGAAGGGGAGATTCCGAGGATGTCCTTTCATACTTCAAAGCATTACAAGAATGTGTTACCTGCAATAAAATTCATAAACTGTGTATAAGAGGCCAGGCCTCAGAGATGCGGTTAGAGCACCTCGTGACGATACTGGCTGTCTGAACTGATGTGTTCTCCTCCGGAGAGAATAAACCTTGTTTCCTGCCTTCCAGTCTCCAGCGCCTGCCTCTTCATTAATTAATATTTTGTGGGTTAAAGAGGCGATACCGCCGGGCAAATATTGATTGTCCCTGACCTGTTTTTACAGTAATCTAGAGGTTTCCTGAGACTTGTTAAAGTTCCTAAGAAAATGGAGAGACAGGCAGGCAGCATTTAGAGGTTTCCTGAGAACTTGTTATACTTATTTAGTGATAGAGATACAGGCAGCATCCAGAGGTTTCCTTTTGGGGAATTTAAATATTAAAATACAGGATTATGTTGGCTAAATCGGACAACAACACAAAACTGGTGTCCATTTTTGTCCCATGCTTCAGTGGAGTTCTGGACTTGCCTTTTACTAATTGTTACCAAATCTCAAAAATCTGGGAACAGTATTGGTCCTATCATGCAATGTGACCAAGGAATAGATATCGTCTTCATGGCTCCCCTACTATGGTTAGGAAATCCAATGCAGCACAAACGACACCTATTGCAGCGGTTTGTGGCTCGATTTAAGAGCGTTATTCCTGTGACATTTGTCCATATAGAATACAAGGTCCATCCCAATGATGAACTGAGCTAATCTCGAACACTGAATCTAAAGAAAGCGTAAACAGTCCATGCTCACATACTGAAACTGGAGCAAATATTTACATCAGTGCAATCGGAGGTAGTGCAGGGTCCACTGACCTGAACTGTGACATGAATGTACCCCGCACAACATTTAATGCACATGTGATCGGCCTATTATGACGCAGCATCATCTCAACCACATAACACATTTGACTGATAGAGCACAAATCACTGCTGCCGAGATTCCTCACTCCCACCAACCCAAATCCTACCATGAGCAAAAAAGTTATAATACAGTAATGCCACAGGACAAATATACTTTTTATTTTGTCACATATTAATGAAAAATACAAATCCCACAGAGAACACCCCCAAAACAGAAATCCTGAACCCCTTTCACAGTAGTCTCCGTTCATAACAGTCACACATTCATCTAGCAGGTGAATTAGCAAAAGGTGCTCTCGTATTACCAGCAAAACTTTTCGCCTCCCTGATTATTACATTGTAATAGAGAACAAAGGTTTGTGCCTCTCAAAAGCTCCTACGCGGATGCACAGTGGTGCTATGTAATAACGATCTTTCAAGTTAAAGATCACTGTGAAGTTCTCTTGGGTGGCAACTCATGGTCCAGAAGAAGCTTTGGCACTTTGCTACAAAAATCTAGAGATATCGGAATTAGTAGGGGAGTACTCCCTCTTCAGAACTTCAACCGGATTAGAATATATTTCTGCACCATGGGGAAAATGTACAGACTCCTTCATGAAAACTGCACTTATACAATGCCTGAAAATTACAAAGGCAGCTTATAAATATGCACAAACAATGACAGCCTGAAAGAGATATCAAGGACCCTTCTCCCAGCCCTATTCCTACTTACCAACCCCCCACCTCCCATCAGTCCAGCAGAGATTAGCATAATCTCTCCCAATCTTGGCCTCGGAAAGATCCAAAGCTCCCTGCAAATCCACATCCTTTGCTGTGATCATAGGCAAAGAAAGAAACACTCGGAAGTCAAAGTCACTTTGTGCAAAATAAAATGCAGCTGCAAAAGCAATAGCCACAAAAATAAATAATTGATTGTTTCTGTTCAGAAGAAGAAACAGCAGCACCATCAGCATCTTCCAAATGAGAAGCTTAAATAAGATATCTTATGAGGTGGGAGCAGAGGGGCGGCCATGGGCAAACCTTAGAAGCAAAAGAAACAACAAAAAGTAGAGTACATTTAAAAATATTCCTTGGAAGCTTTCCGCTTAGAATGTCTTGGGATGGAGTTCCAAATACTCTTCAGTGGATAGATCAGTGAAAAGTTGTAGACGGAGCAGATCAACAATCTGTTCCAATGGCTTTGCTGTCAAATTGGGTAAAACCCAAAAGGGAATTGGTCCAATGTGTTAATTTGGTCATGAGAAGCACAACAAAATCCAAAACTGAACATTGACACAGGAAGCAAAATATTTGGAAAAAGAAGCAAAACCACCAATGACTACAAAAATTGCCATTTAAATTAAAAAAAGACATCACCATTTCTAAAACAAAAGTAGGGAAAAAGAAAATTGCAGCAATAAAATGTTTGCATAAATGTTGAGCATATTGTGGCTTCTGCAAACAGGATTTATTTTTTCATTTACAATATGGCCCAAAAACCGAAGCGGACCACTAATCCATAAAAAAGTTGGGTTTTTTTCACAATAGAGTTTTTTCTTGTATTTTTTTGTATTTCATAAATATTTTTTAAAAAGGTGCTTGAGTGTGTAGTCAAACCGTTGAACTCTACAGTAATTGTTTAAGTTGGCAACAGCAACCTCGGAAGAGGGCCAGTGAAGGAGGACAATGAACACGTTATAAAACACACGCACCCACAAATATTAAAGCTGGTATCTGGCACAGATGTTCTGGATAGGGTGATAATGCCATTTGAAAATAAAAAAAAAACTGGTCAAGTCCTACACATATGGACGGCTATATCTAACTTTCCATCTCCTGGATCTCATTCGGAAGAAAAAGTACATGACCATCAGGAATAAAGAGGAGGCAACATACAGAACCACGCACAGGCTCATGTCAATGTTCGAAAACCCGATCCCCAAGAAGGAGATCGATTTTTTATCCTCTTCCTGCACAGCCAGCTTTTCTATTCCCCATTTACTGTTGTCTTTAGGGCCGAGATGGTTATGTTGCACTAATTTATCCGGGATCTCAGGCTTCAGTTGGAAAGCATCTTTGGAATCCTGGACTGCATTGTTGTCCTTCCCACTTTTGTTCTTTTTCAAGGTTTCGTCTTTTTTTTCGTCCTCCGCCATGTTTTCAGACTGCTTCTCGTCGGTCTCCTCTACTGTGAACAGGTCGGACGCATTGTCGATGCTGTAGAAATGCTTCAGGAAGGCCAGCACCTCTGCTTCATTCCAGCTGTGTGGTTCCTGTTCTCCACGGCACAAGGGACAGAGATCGTGGGTCGGCCACTGAACTTTGGGAAACTTGGGATCCTCGCTTGGGGCACCTGGGTAGTAAAGTACACAAAATAGTTCAATGCACAAGCTGAACGCTGTTACTTCAATTACAATAATTTCTGCTACAATGCAAGTAACATGTTTTCAATAGTAAGGTCCCTCTAAAGCAACTGTGAACCACCTGTTCATTACAGAAAATTGAATTACTAGTGTGTGTTTTCCCAATCCCTGGTAAAAAAACATGTGAATGATTAGCCACAAAAAGTACGTAAACGAGTGGCAAAGACATTCCATCACTTGTAATTCCATTTGAAGATTAAGCTTTGCCCTTCAATCGAATTGGTGACAACGCCTAGTATGAAGCACATGCACACAGACACACAAAGGCAACTGTATCCACAGTAAACTCACAGTAATCCACACAAAAAATATAAACTCAACCCTTACAGGCGCACCGGGTGGGGTGGGGTTTTTTGTGGGCCACATTAAAAGCATTCGGGATTAAAGAAAAACAATTACGATGGATCCAATCTCTATATGATAATCCAATGGGGAAGGTTTCCTATATGGGAAAATGCTCTTCTTTGTTCCCTATCAAAAGAGGGACAAGGCAAGGGTGTCCTTTATCACCTCTACTTTTTGCTCTTGCAATAGAGCCTTTCTTAATTGCTCTACAACATCAAACTTTAATTTCCCCTCTTTTTAACGGATTAGAGAAATTGGATATCACGGTATATGCTGACGACATAGCTGTTTTCACCCCTGACGTTGCTAAGACTATGGAGGGTATATTAAAAGAAGCTGGCATTTATGGCTCAGTTTCTGGCTACAAACTCAATTCCACCAAAACCCAAGTAGTCATGAACTATCAAGCTACTACCCCCGTCTTTGGAATTAGCGATATAGCCACCTACTTAGGTGTCAAAATCTGTGCGGATATTGATTCCATAGTAGGATTGAATTATGAGCCCTTATTAAAAGAAACTGCTATGCAACTTAAGAGATGGCATAAACTCCCTATCAATATCATTGGTCGAATAAATTTAATAAAAATGAAAATCTTGCCTAAATTCCTGTATCTGTTTCGCACAATCCCCCTACGTGTCAATAACTCTTTCTTTTCCAGGTTAGAAGGCATAATTGGCAGCTTTATATGGGGGTATAAAAAGGCCCGGCGTGCTCTATCATTACTTAAACTTCCCTTTAGTCAAGGTGGACTGTTACTTCCGGACTTCAAATTATATTATTGGTCTGCATTTTTGACTCGGATCCGCAGCTTAGTCGCTCTGGATAAATGCACATATTTTCACAAGTTTTTACTAGGACTAGACGTCAATATGTTTGTGTATAGGATGAACGACCCCAATTATTTTAAAAGGGTAAAATTCAAGACCATTAAGGATACTATGAGCATTTGGCGATCTATTATGGCTAAATGCAATACCTCTCTTTTTCATAGCCAAACACCTATTTGGGGCAACCCCGGATTTCCTAATATTTTTCATGATGTAGCTTGTCAAGTGTTTTTAAACTATGGTATTAGATCTCTGGGGGATTTATATGACAATCTTGGCTTTATGGCTTTTGATAAAATGAAACTATGCTACAACCTACCAGAAACAGCTAGGTTTAAGTATTATCAGATCAGAGATTATCTGGTGAAAAAAATAGAACTTACCATAATCCCAGAATCTGAGATATGGGACTGCATTTATAGGGATGATGATAAATCTCTCATAAGTTTGGGCTACAAGCTCTTTTCTGATCTCAAGACCAGTGACTTTACCATTTTAACCGAGAAATGGAATAGGAAACTGGCCATAAATATCCCTACAGATCTGATTACTAAAACACTTATAAGCCTAAACAGAACAGTGCTATCATCCAGCTTAAAACTGCAGATGTTTAAAACAATATGTCAATTATATTATACGCCGGACAGGATACTTAAATGGTCAACAAATAATACTTACTCAGACAAAACGAAATGCCCTAAATGTGATCTGAGGGGGGCTGATATTGTTCACATGTTCCGTACTTGCCCTTATCTTAAGGAATATTGGGAAGGAATAACTAAGGTTATTACTGAGAGGCTGGAGCAACCTTTTTTACTCTCAAATACAGACGTTTGCGTAGGCATTAGTGGGGGGGATAGGTTTAAAGATCTGCTGAATGTTTTAATTACTTGTGGAAGGCTAATTGTTGCTAGAGCTTGGATTGAAAAGAACCCACCAATAGTTCTAGAATGGTGGAGGTTAGTAACTGAAACTTATAGTATGGAAGTCGCTATTGCAGATTCTAGAGGAGTGCAGGCCAGGCGAAAAATTGACAGAATATGGGGCCTATTTATGTCTTAGTAGGTCTGTCAAAAAAAAAAAAAAAAAAAAAAAAACAAGTTTTCCTTTATTGTATGCCTTGCACTGTACAAGTAATGCTACGTTTATCTTTATTTGAATGTAATTATGGAATATTGATATCTTCTAATTTTTGCTTCTGTTTTCTTTTGTTGGAAAATGAATTGTCTATGATTGTTTATGTGACCCTTTGATGCAAATAAAAAATTCTTAAAAAAAAAAAAAAAAAAACCCTTACAGGCGTAAGAAAAAGTTGTTGAGAATGTTTTGCACCCAAGTCTGAAAACATGCTCAAAATGAAATGAAAAGGTGTTTAACATCAGGTTTACGAGGATTTTGAATGCGTTGTATAAGGTCCAATAATAAAAAGTGAAAATTAGCACACGTATAACATAGTAGACTTAAACCACTATAGACGCAAAATGAGGATGAGTGTAGAAGACCACCGTACTGTGGTGAAAAGAAACAACACTTCTTATCGGAGGCACCGAAAGTCATCGACTCTTGGGGATTCACTCATGTCTTGAAGTGATCTTTAGTGTAACAAACACAACACAAGCACTGATTCAAAGGTGTCTGCAATGAGCAAAACCGACTCAAGTTCAGAACCCAGCCATGACAGGATAAGATGGATTTTTACTACAAAGCAATTTTTGAGGACATTCAGCATGAATAAACCAGTCTAGGATTGGCTTTGATAGATCAGCTTATCAGTCTAGTGGATTTAAAGGAACCATGTCCATGCATTACAGCTTCCAGGAGTGATACAACTGTCAAACTTCCACTTTGGTCAACAAACGCCATGTGCCTCCTAGCTGATATTATAGAGTGGTATGGATGCACTATTGTGTCGTACCCTGACGACACACAGACAGCTAATTGTGACTTTGTCCTAAAACTCAGCAGAATCAGTGTAACGCCTGCACGCATGCCTGGCTATTTGGATGAGCTTCAGCTGTCTTAAACTGAATACGGGTACAACTGAGATTACGTATTCTTTGGAAACAACCATCCTTCTGGTGGTGGCCTGAAATTTTAGGGCCTCTTCCTACGCCCAAGCCCAAAGTAAAAAATTCTAGGCACATGGTTCAATTCTAAAATGTCACTCGAAAGCCAAATCGTAAGCCTAGCAGGACAGTGTTTTGGGAACTTGAAATCACTGAAACATTTTTAGAGAATCTCTTTTAAGGCCCTCTGCTACTGCCACAGAATTCTTAATAGCCAATATCCCAGATACCTCTACCCTATGATCTCCACCTACTGCCCTAACCATAAGAGATCTGAGGTCAGCAAACACCTCGCTAGCAATCATCCCTAGAATTAAAAAAGCACATAGGAGGATGTTCATTTAGTTTACTAGCAGCAAACAAATGTGAAACTAATTACCTCTCTTATTCAGGCAGGAGAAGTCAGAAATCTCGTTTATTAAAAAACAGAAAATCTGTGTTTTTCGATACATTTAGCCGGGCACTCCAGTTTTTGTCGCTGGATACAGAGGACATGAAACCGCGCACTGGGACACTTCTTGTGACGCAACAATGCACTTTCAAAAACACCTTATTATTTACAAAACTCCTTATTATCACTATGCCCGGTCTAGAACTTGTGAACACAAAATGTACAGCACAGAATCTGCACCGATCACAATCAATCATTACATTAAGAATGGTGGTGGGACACTGAAGCAGCAGAAGTGCATTCACCAAGAAGTTATATCAGTCAAGAGAAAAGGGCCAAATGTAATTCTAAGTATACAAGTTTAACTTGCAACAACAGAACGATGAATCCTTCTCATCGTGAAACGGTCAAAGAATACTTACGTATATTGAGAGATGGAGGGATTTTGAGTGATGCAGGATCCGAGAACATATTTTAAGAAAACACAACAAGTTATATTCACAGCTATACAAAAGAATCTAAACAATGGAAGCTATGACAAAAAAGCTAAATGAATCAAATGGGGGTCTAGTAAAGAATATATATCTGTCAGTTCAGTGGACAGGAGTATTAGCTCATATACTCCAAGTCAAACATCAAACTGCAGCACTGGCTAGCACTATAAAAGAAATATGGCAAAGGTTACCCAGACTTTTGGAAAAAATGAGTAGGCTGGTGTTATTAGCTTGCTCACAAGAAGAAGAAAAATAAGATGATGTTACAAAGAATAAAGAAAACTACCAGTCTGACACTCATGAAACATGTTATACTGTTACTGTAAACAACTTCTCTCTGCAGCCCGGCAGCTCACCCGTATTTGTGCCTTTACCAAGCACGATATGCATTGTTAAGGTAACTAAATATATACAGAGAGTTTAGAGGTGGGCAGAGTTAAAGGGGGCTTAGTATAATTCTAGGGTTGGTAACGTAATTTTATGGTGTAGGGGTGGAAAAGAAATGTTATGGCGTAGAGGTGGGTGGTGGTAAGTATACTTTTAGGGTTATGCAGTGGTAAAGCTAGTTTTAGGGTTTAGGGATGGGTAGAGGTAAAGAGTTGTAAGGGTAATTTTAAGGGTTTAGGGTGGGTAGCGGTTAAGGGTGGTAAGGGAAATAATATGAGGGTTTAGGGGTGTAAGGGTAATAGGAGGGTTTAGGTGTGGGTAATTCTACGTTTATGGGTGGGTAGTGGTAAAGGATGGCATGGGTAATTTTGAGGTTTAGGGGTGGTGAGGGTATTTTTAAGTTTAATTGGTAGGTAGTGGAAAAGGGTGGTTAGGAGTCATTTTTTTTAAAGGAGAGTTCCCCCCCCCCCGAAAAAACAATACGGGTGTTACTTACCTTATCATACTAACCATGAGTGGTAAAGGCATGTGAGGTAAGGCATCTGAGTGGAAAAGGTATGTGATGTAAGGGCATGCATTGTACTGAAATACACAACTGATGTAACTTTCTGAATTGTGAACAGCTGGTATGAGGTCGCACTGTGATATTTGTAACTAGATCTTCAGCACAGATATCTCTGATGGATTTAGGTGATTTTTTTTATTCTATCACCAGGCTGGCAATCCCCTTTAAATTTAGCAGCATAAAAGTCATACATTGTTCATCTAAGAGATATATTCACCTATATGTGTCTATTCGCCCTTCTATCGATGGGGAGTTAAAAGTCTAACTCTCCCGTCTCAGTAGCCCTCCAGATTTCTTTTTCCAAGCATGGAAAGAACGAAAGCAATACATTTCAACATCACAAGTGAATAGCTGAAATAGTCTAATGCGATAAAACTATAGTAACAGGTGAATAACTTTCGATTCTAGCAACTGACCCATCATAGTCATGTTTTTGCATTAGATGGCAAATAAGCACATTTGGCCACATTAACATTCCTCACTCATGCCTGGAACTCGACCTAGAGTTTGCCCCAATGTCTTCTTAAAGAGTTAGGTTTTCAGCATCCTACTGAAGGTGGTTTTTGGGCTCTCAGAGCAAAATTGAAGTTGTTCAATAATATTAGGCCCTGCGTATCCAGGGCCCTGTCCCTGTGTTAATGGTTGGGAGAGGATGTAGCTTTGCGGCTAGAGCGGTCGACCTCGAAGCTGGGGAACTGGGTTCGAGTCTCGGCAATGACGCTCAACATCCTGTGATTCTGGGCAAATCACTTAACCTCCCCGTGCCTAACAAAAATGATGAATGTGTCCATCTGTAACGAAACTGGTGCTCATGTAAAGCGCTCTGATACCCGATGTCCCGGGTCTAGTTGATGAACAAAGGTTCCGAACTGATACTTAGTGGGGGCAGCTTCGGAGGGTGATACAGGAAAAACTTGCAGAAGGCCTTATGCTTCGTGCGTAGGGTCTTGCCTTGAATCCTGTATACCATATGGTATGAATGCAGGCTTTCGGTGTAGACCAGAAGTGGTCTCGGGTTGACAGTACAGATTGCCTGCGTTTTGAACCCATTGCAGACTGGCAGCAGCCAGCATGTTCTGTAGCCCTGTGTATGCCACAATGCATTACTCCGGTTTAGCCAAAGAGGACTGTCCTCTTCATCAAAGAGTGTTGAATTTCCTTTGAGCACTGGCAATTGGAATTTGGTTAGTAAGGGTTGCATTTATTTAGGACTTACACACAGCTAATATGATGAAAAATAAAAGCCCCCTAAGCCTTGGGATCTTAGAACTAGGTAACCCAGAGTAAAGTAGAAGGGCGGAACATAGTGAGATCACACTAGTACCCAACAGCAACAAGACTGTACGGGGAAGTTTGGCTCCTATGCAATCTTGGATGGGACATAAATACAGAAAGACTGAGTATGTAGATATGTATAAGCAGGACTTCTGCATCATCCTTTGTAAACGTGCCCTCTCTTTCAGAGGAAAGTGAATAAGATTGGGCGGCACAGGAAATAACTGTATGTGGTCAAGCGAAGAGATACACTTCACTGGAATGGGGCTAAACAGAGCTCAACAGTGCTTAGAAGGTGCACAAGCGCATTCCAGGATTTTTTCTATGCGTACGTCTGCACACAGAGCCTGTCATTTGCAAGAACGAAAACGCACATTTTGATTAAGATTCTACGCCTGGACGCCGCGCACCGCGCATTGACCGCTCACCTCCTGACACAGCTTTCCTTCAGCCTCCACGCCTCCGCGCCTCCACGCCTCGCCGGACCCGCTCCGCGGGTCCCGCTTCGTGGCTTGAGGCTCTGTGCAGCTTGGGGGATTTATTTTACTAACTCTGACACCGGCAGGGCTGCGAGGGTAGGGCGGAGGACTCCATTGTCCAGGAGTCTCCGCGCGCCCATCTCCAGCTGGGCTCCTCTCCCTGCCGGCCGCGCCCCCAACAAGCAGGATTTAACGAGCCTCAGCAGGCTGATCTGTGGATTCTACGCCTGGACGCCGCGCACCGCGCATTGACCGCTCACCTCCTGACACAGCTTTCCTTCAGCCTTCCTTCAGCCTCCACGCCTCGCCGGACCCGCTCCGCGGGTCCCGCTTCGTGGCTTGAGGCTCTGTGCAGCTTGGGGGATTTATTTTACTAACTCTGACACCAGCAGGGCTGCGAGGGTAGGGCGGAGGACTCCATTGTCCAGGAGTCTCCGCGCGCCCATCTCCAGCTGGGCTCCTCTCCCTGCCGGCCACGCCCCCTCGGTGCAACCCTTAAAAAGAACTATTACTCCCGCGGCGCGGGAGCGCGCGGGAGAAGCCCGGGACAAGGGCGGGACAAGGGCGGGACCGTCTGTGGCCGTCCGGGGCCGAGGGAGGCCGGGCTGGGCCAGGTTATTTTTATTTCATCTTACAATTTATAACGGTTCGGGGTACTGTGTTGTGACTTTGCTACCGTTTATTACTTGTTTTGTAGCTTTAACACTTATTGATTGGAACCGTCATGAGTCACTCCGCCCCTCCTGGTGTAGGAACTTCTGCTTTGGGTCCTTTGGATAAATTCTTTAAAAAAACCTTAAAGGATTTAGATAGGGACTTACTCCTAGCGGAAAGAAGGGCAGAACGTCGCCGCTCCGTTGAGCAGTTAAAGAAAATCTCACTGCACTCACAATCAGTCCTAAATTCCACCCATGAGACTGTCGCCCAAGGGCTGAGCACAACTGAGGACGACACCACTGACATTATCCAATCTCCAAACATTTTCAGATTTCCAAGTATCTCCCCGCTTTGTGCCGCTGATAACAGTGGTGGAAACTCTAGTCACTTGCCATTGGACCACTCGAGCCTTTTGGTATTAAATTCTCCAACTGGCAATGTAATTGGTCTAGATCCATGTCCTACGCTGCCCAATTGCCAATCAGGGGGCACATATCCTTGTGTGCCCACAGCCTCAACGAGTAAATGTAATAGTAGTCTTAAGCCTGAAGAGGCTAAAAGGATTGTGCACTCCCCTCCAAGGAAAAGACGAAGGAAGGGTGGGGTTAAAAGGAAAGGTCATAATGCCCTAATCTCTTCACCTGCCCTGCATAAGTCTAATATTGAGCTGGGGCCCTCACTAATTGTACCCTCAGAGGTTTCAGACACACAGGTGACGGTAACTTCGGAGTCACCCAGAGAAGAGGTTCATGAGCTGTCCTACGCCAACATTGAGAAGCTAATTAAATCTTACATGCTTCCTGTGTTGGAACGTGTTAGGCTACTGGGTGATAAGTTAGATCGTATATTGGCTAATACCGACCCTGTCCATGCATCTAGTGGGGTCATGGCTATTGGCCCGTCGTCCAGTCGTCCTGGTTTACCTCAGGGTAATGGTACCTTGACTACCATTTCTAGTGTACCAACCAAAAGCGCTTCAAAAAAGGCTACTGTAAACACCAATATAGTACCAGCTATAGCTACTACAACTTCTGTAGTGGTGAATAGTGTGAAAGAAAAGCCCAGGGTGGTTCTGAATAAACCTGTTGAGAAGGGTATGGCACAATATACAAGGAAAGGGATGGGTAAAACAGTCAACCCCTCTGGTCCATCTAATAAACCCCAACCCCTTCCCCAAAAGATCAATGTTGACTTGCCACCGGATTCTTCAAACTATGTGATTGTTATGACGGGTGTGCCTCCGGTTGCGGAAGGGGACAGGGAAAATAATGATAGTTTAAAAAACAAAGTCATTTTCTGGCTGAAAACAAATAGGCCCCTCCCCTCACATCTTAATGGGGACATTGTTACAGTCAGAAGATGCAGGTGGGTAGGGATCCGCCCCAAGGACATAGAGGGGGATATAATTATTATTAACTTTAGGGATCATAAGGTTGTTTCCCATCTGTCCGATTGGTATGTAGGTAGTAATGAGGGAGGGATTTCTACAAAGAACCTTACATACTTTTATCCTGAAACCCTGATTAATCCGACAGACCAACCATCTGGAAACAATCCTATCAAAACTAAAAACCCTCTCAGATGGACCAACTTTTCCAATAATTATCACGGATTCCAATTTAACCCCGAGGTGCAGTATCGCTCTTATATGCAATCCAATTACAACTGTCCTGTTCAGACCCCAGGCTGGGCTAAGATCACCACCCAGTTAAGGGGCCCCCCACCTCCACCGGACCAAATATTTCCCAACCACATCCAACAACCACCTGCCTTTATGCCTTTTGCTCCGACAATGCCACAACAGCAGTTAAGCTCCTTGTCAGTTTATCCCCCCCCAAATAGGCCTACCCGGCCCCATGAATTCTGGAATATCCCTCTAAAAAATTTGTATGATCCGTTGTCCTGGTTATCGACAAACGATTGACCAGCACGCTTATCTCGGGTTGAAGTTCCTGAATCTGTGGGATTTGGGGGCGGTAATGTATGCTGCACATTAACCAGCATACCCGGAAATATGGTAGTCTATCCTCAACCTCCCACGGAGGACTGTTCCAACTATAGTGGTGAGCGAGAAACATCAACTCCTGTATTTCCTCCTGTGTTGGTTGATGATGTGGATATTGTAAATGGTGGTTCCGGCTCTCTGTGTCATGTAGGGCCTAAGTGTTTGTCAAATGGTGGTCAGGCTATAGTTACATCGGGGCATGTTATTTCCATTCCTTTGTCTGATGTGTTCACACCTAACGTTGTAACTGAAACGAGTGATATTCTATGTAAAAAGGGTACCACCCTGGGTTGCTGGAATGTTGCGGGTATTGCATCTTGTATTAATGTTCCTGATTGGGTGGACTTTATTCGACGGGGTGACGTATGGTCATTTCAGGAGACCTGGGCAACTGAAGCTGTGTATTTCCCAGGCTTCCTGAATTTTAATAAACTAGCAGTCAGAGGTCACAGAGGTAGGGCTATGGGGGGGCTTATTATATGGGTTCGTCAGGTAGCAGGTGTGTCTGTGAAGGAAGTCTTTATAGACTGTCCAGATATCCTGATAATTACTGTGAAATCTAGTAGTGGGTTGGATTTACTGCTTATTAATGTATATGTTAGAGGGCTATCTGGTGGCAGAGTTTCTTCGACACTTACCTGCTTGGATGGCTTCTTGGGTTCCACACAACTAGCGGGTTATGTGGTCGTTATGGTGGATCTTAATACTTGTTTTGAACCCCTAGGTTTAGAGGATGGCATATTGACCGAGGAGGAGGATCAGACCTGGGGGATTCCCCAACTCGACCTACCCCCTATTGTCAAATGGACCCAGGCAGCTACATTTATAAAAGGTCTTTGTTTAAATTGAGGCCTGCGTGCCCTTAATGGGCGAGTCAACTCCGATAGGGAGGGAAACAACACGTTTTTTAATGGCAGACACGCTAGCCGCATCGATTATATCCTAGTTGATATTAAAATGTGGCACGTAGTCCAGGATATGTCCATCAAACCGCGTCCAGAAAGTGACCATGAACCACTCATAGCGGAACTGAAGGATTCCAGCTTTGAAGGGCCGGTTGATCCACAGCTTAACCCTGTACAAGAGGCAGTGGTATTAACAAATGACCTAAGGAGGGTGCGCTGGCCAAAGGTTGCTGTAGATATTGATGCACGAGCTAAAATTAGGTCTTTGGTTTCAAACTCACTGATGGAAATTGATATCTGTGAAAAGCAGGATTCGACACTTTCAAAAGTCACAGATATTCATGCTGGTTTATTTCTCTCCCTAAAAACCTTGTTTGTAAAAATGGTTGCTGTTCACGGGGCCAGGGGGAAGGGCAAGAAGCCAGCAAATTGGTATAATGAAACTTGTCGGAAATCTCAGTTATCCTTGTTTAAGGCTCTGAAGTCAAAGAACCAAGTCCTAATTAAAAAATGTAGGAAGGAATATAAAGTAGTTAAATTCCGGGCCAAAGCCGCTTGGGACGAGGAGCGCTGGTGCCTCTTAGCTGAGGCATGTGGTGCCAGGAACCTACAACATTTCTGGCACCTACTCAGGTGGGGACAGTCCCATGATGACCGTCCCGGCCCAGCGTCCATTGAACAAAGCAAATGGGTGTCATATTTTGAGGCACAATTCAGTTGTCTTGGTAACATACAAGATTCCATTAACTGGCCTATTTCCTGTGACACTTTAGTGTTTACAGCCAACGAGGTTGAATTAGTCCTAAAAGCTATCCCAAGAGGGAAAGCACCAGGTCCCGACTGTATACCTGCGGACCTTTTTCAACAGGACCATGATTTATGGATACCGTACTTAGTACGACTGGCAAACGCGTTGGCCATGGGTGCTAGGATCCCGGATTCATGGGCAGGTGCTGAAATATTGCCCATATTTAAGAAGGGTGATCGGTCGGTTCCTTCTAACTACCGACCGATCAGCTTAATTGATGCGGTCCAGAAAATAATTAGCCGTCTTGTCCTTTTAAGGGTCCAGGCATGGATTGAGGATTTTAACATCCTTACTCCTCTCCAAGCTGGGTTTAGACCCCGTGTGAGCACTTTGGACCAGGCGTTTCGATTCATGTTATTGCATTGGAAGACGGTAACCTTGGGCAAGGGCAACCTATATGCTGCCTTTGTGGATCTACGGTCAGCTTTTGACCTTGTCCCAAGGGCAGGGTTATGGAATTGCCTTTTAGATCTGGGTATGCCTCCCGCTCTGGTGCGCCTTATAGTGAACCTCCACGCTGAGACGTATGCTTTTGTGCGTTGGGGCAAACCGGGCGAAGTGACAGAAAAATTTTCGGTGGCCAAGGGGGTCAGGCAGGGTTGCGTCTTAGCGCCTACCTTGTTCTCTCTATACATTAACAGAGTTACGAAATATTTTGATAATTTTCCAACGGATGCACCAACCCTGGCAGGCATGAAAATCCCCCTGCTCATGTTCGCTGACGATACTTTCCTGATTTCAAGAACCCGTCAGGGCCTCCAACGTGCACTGACAAGGTTCGAGAGTTTCTGCAGCGACCATGAGCTGGAGGTGAATGTCTCAAAAACCAAATTTATGGTTTTAAGGGGGCGCAAACGAGTTACTGCTAGGGTTTTTATGGGGGGTGTCCCCCTGGAGCAAACCAAGCACTTTACCTATCTGGGTGTCACTTTCAGTGACACCCTGAGTTGGTCCCATCAGATCGAGCTCATGGCCCTGAAACACCAACAGCTGGGCGGAGCACTGATTAAAGAACACAAAAGATCTTACACAAGGCCAATGTCCCCTCTTTTGAAGATTTATGGTGGTAAGGTTCTCTCAGCCATTCTTTACGGCGCGGAGCTTTGGGGCAGTTGTAATCTGAAACCATTAAAGCTTGTCCAAAATAAATTTTTAAGACTGTCTATAGGTCTTCCCCAGTCGACTCCAACTATTCCACTTCTCTACGATCTGGGATGTCAACCAGTGGAGGCCCAAGCGAGATTCCGGCCAGTTGCATTTTGGCGTCGTTTATGGACAACGCCTGAACTTCACCATTATGCAGCAGCATGCCTGGAGGTCAAAAACAGTTCTGGTGCTTCTAGTGTAGGCTGGTTCAGAGATCTTAAATCCATCCTTCTAGCCCTGGGCCTCGGTGAACTGTGGTACTCGCCCGAGTTAGCTAGTTTTCCCTCCAAAAAGGATTTAAAGAGATGTTATTGGGAATGGGTGACCCATAATACGTTCATGGAATCAAATCCTAGCAGCCTCACTGGACTGTTCCTCGTACATAAGGATATACCCAAGTTAGAGGGGTTCTGGGATATTATATCCAAATCTTTGGATCGTAAATTATTCTTTCAGTTTAGATGCGGTTCTCTCCCAATAGGGGAGTTTGTTCAAAACTGGGGTACCGAAAAGTTGTGTTACTGCCCTAAATGCAAAGATACTCGGGAAAGTTTGGATCATTTATTGTATGTGTGTCCGCTATATTCTGCTCCCAGAGCCAAATGGTTAAAACCCGTATGCCGGCAGCTAGGAACTAGACTGGCTGTTGAAGCAACCAGACTGTTAAAAACAAATTTGGACCAACTTATTGTTGTAGGGGTTGCGAAGTTCCTTGGATGGGCCTGGGTTCTTAGATGCAGGTTTCTTAACAATATCAAATAGTAGGAGTCTTTTTAGCACATTTTAATTGATGATGTAACGTCTCATGTGTGTTATTACTTAAATTTTTTATATCTATGTTCAAGAAGCTGATTAGCTTGTCAAATGATTTAATAATTCTATTAATTGTTCAAATGTATTTATTGTATTTTTTATGTCTTTTATGATGAACTAATCGAATAAAGACTTCTTGACTAGATTAAGAGTACGTGTTGAAAGCATGGTCAACAAAGCTGTGGTCAAAGAGGAAACAGTAGACAATGCAGCAATCACCAACGGAAGTGACAAAAGGATCTTCACAGAACCCACTTTTTCATGCAACCTATTTAGGTATCAACTGGCTAAACCACAGTAACTACATGAAAGCAGAGGGCATCATGTTCTAAAGGATGGAGCCGCCTTCCACCCTCTCATCCTTTGAGGCACAGAAATAAACATCCTTTCTTTTCTTGAATCTTGTCGGCAGAGAATGGGCACTCAGGAACCAAATTTACAAATTCCAAATCTCCTCTCAAGGTGGAAAAGTTATGTGGAGTACAGGCATTTTAAGAGCTTTACTGGGGCTAATTAACACTTCCTCACCAATTATGGGGAGATAAACCATGGCAAAAGATTGAGTTAGGATCATGTATCAAATGGCTCATTCCAAAACATTTCCCTTGCCCTACTAGTCGGGTCAAAGTACCGGAGAGGAAACCCCTCAACAGTTGTAGCTGGGAGGAAATACCCCAGAGAGAATGTAAATTTTAAAATAGGCTTTACAACAACGAGATTTTTTCACTTAGTTGCAACAGTAAAATTATTTTCAAAATGTTGATAGACGTACCAGGAAATGCCCAAAAAGTGTAAACGCTCAATCCTAAAACTCATCAACATGAGACATGCAATAGAACATATTAAGCTGGCCTTCGGGTGTAGGCGTTATACCCTACTTAAACTTGTAGATTATGCTAATTATTTTATTACTGCTATGTTGAACGTACCGGATACTTCTTGTCTCAACAATGGATGATAACAGCACATCATATGAAGCTACGTAACATCCAATGCTGGAGAATGCTTTTACTCTGCAAACTCTATTACATTTTTATACAAGTGTGAGATTAGTTATGATCACGCTTTTAGTAAGCTAGATATTGGTCTATTTATATCTTGAAAAGGCTTTCTGGGAAGAAAGGAATCATCCAAAGTCTGCAGCAATTACACCATCAGCTACTTGTGGTAGGATTCAGAGGCAGGGCATTTTATTCCTAGAAAGGTGCATTGTTAGCTGATCAAATTAAAAGACTATAACAAAACTATTTTTCTGTGTGGCGACAACATTCACTGTTGGTATTCAATTCTATTATTTCATTACTGTTTTAATTGTTGATGTAAATGAAGGAGCAAGAACACCAGAACTATCTTTGAGATTGACTGACAGTAACACTTTAAAGAAGAAGAAAAAAAGCCTGCTTGTAAAAATCCTGAAAAGCAATGCCCAGGTTTAGGCACATATTAGAAACATTGATCATTGCACTGGAAAGAAACTCAATGCCAACATCTCTTCTACATCTGAGCTGACACTGCTTTCATTAATCACTGCTCAGAATGAATACTCGGGGCCACCATTAGAGGCAGAAATGGCATCCATTATTGCAGCATTACTCAGACTTGCGTTTCTATGCACTCAGCACAAGTGTA
Organism: Lissotriton helveticus; assembly: GCF_964261635.1. NCBI lineage: Eukaryota > Metazoa > Chordata > Amphibia > Caudata > Salamandridae > Lissotriton > Lissotriton helveticus. The sequence goes on from NC_136065.1 coordinate 138,202,175, forward strand.
TGGCGATTTGGAATTCGAGAAAGACATGAAGTAATTCAGGTAAAATCATCCAGCCATGCATTGGAAGGAAGCGCTCATGGACGGCATTATTGCGCGCCTCCGCAATCTCATGTTGGATTTGAGTGGATTTATTCTGACCGTGTATGTGTGTCCTCATAGTGCATCAACCTGCTTTGTGTGACACAAAAGTAAGAAGGTGTATAGGAAATACAAATAAACTAGAGATGGACTGAAAATGCTGAACTTTCAGTTCCCATAAATAACTCTTTGGGGGGTGTTTTTTTAAATATTGTTCAGAATTTCAATAGTTTGGTTCCAGATAAATATGAGAAGCCAGCCTATTCCATAAACCGGCACTTGACTGACTCCAGGTTGTGTTTTGGGTCTTTCGTGCAGCATTACGGGGTAAATGCTAGCCCGTAACATTTATTTCAAAGCTCGACTTTTTAAAGTAGGTCATTCCAGACAGAATGTAGCACCTTGAAGAGCATCCTTTATTCAACACGGGTCAGAGAGGGGGGAGGGGACAGGAGGGAATCACATGTTATCACCTGGGCTCAACAACTCTGCAGCCGACTATGTGCGCTTACAGGCATATTTCAGACCAGCAACTCTAAATAGACCATAGTCAACTGAGTATCCCCAAGGATGAGAAATGTCCTCCGCCTGGGTGAATACTCTTTCAAGGTTTAAAGGGAAGGAAGCAGGCATAAATCTTACATCCAACAGACTTGCTACCTACGAAACCTTTTAACCAACTGCCCCCCTTCCTACGATCTTGTATCCCTACCTCACAATCACATCTATGTACTTGCATGTGTGTTTCTAAATATGAAGGTGGCACAGATTTGTGCAAGAAACATTACAATGAAACAGCATTAAAAGAGGAAAGAGGGACTGAGGACACTTAGGGAGTGTGTGCTACCTGAGACTTGGGAAGGAGTATTTAGAATCCACTCAATGGAGAGGAGAGAAAGAGCATATCAGGCTGCGACTTGGGAGCACAGAAGGAGAACTTGTTATTCTGAGGTTTGATGTTTTTGCCATGGAGCATGTGGCGAGTCAGAGAGATCTGCTTCCAGAAGAAGGGAACCCTTCTGCAACGCGTCTTTGCTGTGGAGGTAAGCAGGCGGACACAAAGGCCGCGCCTTGGAGTTAATGTGTGTAATTATGAGGATGAGTTTAGCTTTCAGCAGGAATTTGAGCAGGTGAATGATGGGGTTGGTTTAAGTGATCAAACTTTTCCTCTCCAACAGTAAACTCTTGCTCCAGACTGGTGGACCGCTTCTACAAGGGCCATGGTATTTATTTATAAAGTTTTATATAGCGCAAACTTGACCCTAGAGGGTAAGTCTTGTGTACACGACCAGACGTAGTTCCTTCCCATGTATCTTTGAAATTACTGAAACTTGCACCATAGTCATGTTTGAAGAAGTAGTTTTGGATAAGGCAAGAGGAGGAGTTATTTTTTATGCATGATTAAAGGTTGGAATACATATTAATGTGAAGTCCAGGGCCTTTTCCAAAATGACTAAACTGGGGGGGGGGGGGGGGGGGGGTATGGGGGGGGGGGGAAAGGATGAAAATTTGCACTTGCCATAGTTGCACTTGCTAATGGTTTTCACCAGAAAAAAAAACTTCTTAGACATGTTGCGTTTCGGTGAGTAGGTGTCCTTTCAGCTCACAAAGAGCTCCAGGAACTTCGGAGATTGGTTATGCTGGACAACAGTAAATCCTAGAGATCAGTTGCCTTCTTCCTCACCAGGAGCAGCCAACCCTCTCCATCCTCCCCTATAACAGGAAACTCCTGCCTAAACATGCAGCTCTGTTAAGGAAAGCTGCAACCATACTCAAGAGTGCAGAGCTGAAAGGGGCTCGGTTTAATGCTGAAAGCCATTCTAAGAGTCATAGAGCAAGTGCATCTTTTAGTTTCTGAAATCTTCCTCTTTTAAATACAATTTAACGTTGCACTGGCACAATGCAAAGTGCTGCTAACATGCACTGTGATGTTTAAAAAGCATCTACTATCTAAAGTGACACGTTAGCCACTTAACAGACACAGGGAAATTCTGCAGGAACGTTCTGACAACAAAAAGCTTTTAATTTCTCTTTCCAGAAGGGTTTGCAAGCATATCTTTTCGGTCAAAGTAATTCCTGAGACCCTCTTCATGAGATCAGGAATATGACCCTACACTCTTGTGACGTCATTAGGGGGTGAGTATGTTTTGGCTTCATGAAAAAAACAAATCAACACTTATGCCTCGGACTGTGCACTTACATCTGCAGAAATGAACATATTTGGTCCATCAAACATACCTGCAATCCTGTTGTTAACCACGTTGTGTTTCTGCCAGAGCCACAGTACGGCACCGTCCGCGCTTTTCACAGAGTCCATGGATTCCTTCGCCATCTCTTCAAAGTGTTCGGCGCACTCCCGGCACCCGAAGAACTGCTGGATGTACCTTCTCATGACCATCAACACGTCGGGGTGGCTCGGACCTACAAGAGATAGGAAGCACAAACTGTTGACCACTCAACGGATCTGGGAATTGGTTCTGGTGGGGATTTTCTCAAAATCGCGATACACAAACATGTTTGCAAAAAGTAAGACACAAGTTTAAATTGGAGGGGACCAGGACATTTGCATGCCTTCTTTGACAGATTTAAGGTGTCATTGCCATAAATGGTAGGTGACAGCTACTAAAATCGGGTACGATATCCCCACGCACCCTACTGCTGTACGGGATGTACAGCTACAGCCTATGTGGCACAGCAAGGCCCACCAGTTCTTTCAGAAAAGATTAATTAATAGGCACCAACTTGACACCAGAGAAGGCAGAGATTTAATTTCCCTAGATGACAAGATATGTAAAGTGCAAATCCTGAACCATAGTATGATGTCACAACTACCGCCATAATAAAAAGGTAATTAACTGAACTCACAAGGTGCCTTTTGGCTCAAACTCTGTATACAACAGGTTCTATAAATTCTAGTGGGCCAAGTTGAATTTAATTTTGTGCCGGACAGAGTTTCTATTGCTTCAGCATCTCAAACCTAAATCCATCTCTCCCCCTGTTTACAGTCTGGTGTGGAGTTCTACAAAACCTGTGCAGGACTTCATGTAGAGAAACCAATTGTGTCCAGTCATCGCTCCTGCAGGACACCTACCACTCAAGCGACTTCCGGAATGTTCCTGCGGACACATCGCCCAATGCAACATTAAATCCAGTCCCCTCTTTTCCATTGATATCAAGAGATACCACAATAGAACACAACCATGCTTCCCAGCCCAATAAATAAAACCCTCGTCTGATGTGCTACAAGGGTAAAATTAGATATGTGTCCATTTAAATTTCTGGTTCAAACCTTTAATGTATGCATGGGCATAACCAGAAATTTCAACAGCGGGCTTCCTTCACTGCATCTTTAGTGATAACCCAGACTTTAGAATAGGTTTAAACTTTGGTGCAATCCTTTTAGAACTAGGAATGCATAGTGTCTTGAATGTTTCCATATGCTACCATAAGAAAGCCCCCTTCTGCCAGAAAGCATCCAATGAGATTCCCCTGATAATTGCCCAAACCAACTAGAATCAAATCCTCCAGGGAATGAAGGGAGAGGCTGCAGCACTCAGTATGGGTTGGTGGAAAAAGACTCAGGAGGTCGTTCTGTATGAAAGACAGGAGTAGAGGTCACAAGCATTGGTTTGAAAATTAATATGGAAATTTATTTTACTTATGAAACACAACTAGAAAAAAAAGACGGAGAGTGGAAAGCTAAAAACGGCTATAAAATCTACCCTAGAGGAGAATTCCTTGGGCATGGAATATTAAGTAGCAGCATATAAAAATGCAAGGGGCCATGTTTGTATTTTATAAACGCTGACAATAGCTTTTAGTGAAATGCAGGGACGCGGGGTCAGCCCGCTTGTCACATCAGCGGCAGCTCACTGGCACGCGGCCATCCGCTCTTCATTCCATGCTGGTAGGACACCTTCCGAGCCCAGCTATTATCAGAGGCATTTTGATGACGCAGCAAATGACCCTCCCACCCCCTGCAGGGCAAGAGCTAGCTCTCGTGAGAAGTGGGCTCATGGGGGTCGCAATCCACAAGACCTTCAATACAGCCCCTCCATCTGTTATCTACAGGAGCACAATCAGGTGACAGGGACATGGCAGAATGCTCTTAACAGGCCACAAAATATCTTAATCTAACAATTAGAAGATTCTGTGCCTTTACGGTCAATTATACCTGAGACTTTTGGTATGTGAGAAGTGCAAGCGAGCGATGGACTTTCAGATACACATGAAATAGAGGCGACACTGGCAGCCGACAAACTATAACAGACCCAAATGAAACCCAAGATGATGACAAACCAGTGCTGAAGCCGTGATGCCTGATTTTTAAACATGTCTGTGCCCCATATTGACAGAGGATGGGAGGCTTACTCCAGAGCCATGGCCGAGTGCACAATATGGCTCTTCCTAGAAAGAAAGGTTGTCTCCCACATTGTTCAACCCGATTCTTTCCTCTGATCAGAGGGCAGCAGTACAGTGTCTAAGCGGTTTCTGGTAAAGGCTCACAAACATAGTACTCAACAGAACATTGCACCCATGGCAACAACATACTCTAGCAGGGAGCACCATGTGAAAATGTTGTAAATGGGCCCAAACCCATCCACCATCGCCTGCAGCATGGTGCGGCTGCTGGTGATGTACCATGTTAGGGTGGTGTGGGGTGCAATTATCTTTGCAGATGCAGCAACATAAGGCTAATTTGGGCCGGGTCTCTACACCTGGAAGTTCTCTTCATCAGAAACCGTGTTCAGATACCTGAATTCAATGGCCCTAAAAGTATGGGATCTGCAGAATTTTACTTCGCTGGCCCAGCCAAATCCTGAAGAATCAGGCTCTGAACGATCAAACGAAAGGAAAGGGTGCTTGGAGGGGTTTTTCAGGAGCTGGGCGGAAGTAGGGAACTGTACTGTAGCTCATCGTGCCTCAAACAAGCTCTCCAACAGTTTAGGATACCCTGCGTGTTGACACTTGACAAGCAGGTGGTTGTAGAAGGGAGTGTATGCAATTTTCATAACCGGTCTTGGATGTTTGTGCTGGTAAAAGGAAAGGCTGTAAACCTAGGGTGCTGGTGGTGCCAATAGGGTCTAATCTTGTGCCATACTTTGAACCATACTTAATAAAGAATTCACATACTAGATGATACACCAAAAATCTACTGAACCTTACCAAGACCAACCCCACACAGAAATACTGAGAGCTGTATATAGGCACAGCTCTTCTTTACCTCGCTTAACTACTGATATGATTTCTCTAAATGTCATCACCATAACCACAGGCTAAGAGTATATACAAAACGATAGAGTGACAACTACAACTAATTGTCAAAGTAATATATTCAAATAGTAAACAAAAAACATTAATGCTGTTGATCTTGATCTTCCGATGTGGTTAAGATCTTTCGTCCTGGTGAAGCCTTTTTAAAGGTGAAACGCGTTGGCAGAGTCCTTTACAAAAAAATATAGAATAAAGCAAACCAATCAAAACAACAACCAAGACCCCCGGTCATCTGTTTAATGTTTTTTGTTGTATTTGAATTTATTACTTTGACAATTGGTTGAAGTTGCCTCTCTATCCTTTTGTATCTAATCTAGGTTTATGCATGGTCAATCAGCAGCTGACCACTGAGGTGGGCAATGTATAATATCAGCATACTGCTTGTGACGAGATCAGGTAGTGCCATTTTGTAATCCCTGGTTGCTTCCCTTTCTTGTTCATAACCATTGACTAACTTGAATGAATTACATCGAAAAGTTAAATCCTGGTTCTTCTATATGGGTCATTAGCACAAAGAATACCATAATAAGCTTGAGTCTAGGGAGAGCTATGAAACATTTAATGTCCTCCTTCCAGTACACGATGTCATAGGCCAGTGGTTCCCAAACTTTTTTGACCCGTGGCTCCCTTGACTGGGTTGGAGGTTGGCCGTGGCTCCCCACTATTTTTTTGCCGGTGGGTCAGGCAGCGCACTGTGCTAGGCACGGATTTTTGGCTTGAGTGTTTTAGGCCACGCCCTTTGTTGCATCTGCCACGCCCCTTTGAGACCCCCTCCCTCCCACCCACCCCGCACCCAGGTTTTTTCATCCCACTTGGGGCCCTGCATTTGCATGACTGTCACTTACAATGCATGAGAGCCCATAGTCAGGGCCCACTTAGAATGTATGAAGGTCATCGCTGAAGTGAGCTGACCCACTGGTCCAGCCTGTATCCTATAGTCAGCTGGAGTTAAAATGTAAAAAACTGAACAGACCAATGGAAATAACTGAACAGGGAGCCACCTCTGTACGTATGTGTTTAAAAATGATGGTAATTTATTAATTGCAGCTGGTGAAACAGCTAATGCTGTATGAAGGCTACATTTAATAAACACTGGCAAAGCGAAGAGGTCTGCCCTTTGGAAGTCTCCAATTTTTTTTTTTTTTTTTTTTTTTAGAAAAGTGCTGCTGTGTAAGAGTGGCATGAATGTGTGGGGGGGAAGAAAAAGCTATTCATTGCAATAATAACATTTAACCAAATCCATGAAATAAAAGCAGCTCGGCCTCACAGTCAGCAGGAAGTCAGCTACTTTCCATGTGGAAACAAGAGAAATATGCCGTCACCGACAGTAAAGCGAGCTAATGGCTGACCCACTCCACCATTCTGTAGGCTGCATGGCTTAAGAAAAATGGTAATTCTACTTTTACAGACCAAAGTAGGATATGAGCTGATCAAAGGCCCATATATGTATTGATTATGATTTTTTTGTGAAAACATGAGGTTAGTGAAACAATGAAAGCGGTATGTAGGCATAACCTAAACATGTGAAAGGAGGTGGCAGGTTGTTCACCATTCATAGGAGAAAGGGCATCACCGAGAAGTCTATGAGGACTAGGAGCACTCGTCTAACAAGGCAAAAAAATTAAGTTGTGTCAAAACTTTATGCATTCATTTAGAATACCGCTTAATCACAGAAAGGCTGAGCAGGTGTTGTGTTTACTGAGAACCGCCTGGGCACTGTGTTAGAAGAGAAACTAGCGTCACTTCGTACAACTATCTCCCCCCACCCCACCACGGCCCGTGTGACGGAGGGGATGTGTTTGGAGCTGGAAGGGGAGGGAGAGGGTACAGCTGCCCAGTCCGGTCGGGCGCTCTTGAAGAGTGTGTGGTGGGGGTGAGTTTGTCTCAGCCTGTGATTGCAGGAATGGGGGCGGGAGGTGGAGAGAGGGCGCTTGAAGCACGTGCAATGCCTGTTGAAGGTGGCATTTCTTTCATCCTGCGAGGCGCCGCGGCGCCCCTGGCTTCTCATCACGGCGCACCGGGGCGCCGCGGCGCACACTTTGGCCATAGGCAAAGGGTCCCCAACCTTTCGCTTGCTATGAGCTACATTTGTGAATAAACAAATGGTGAGCAACAGCCCGTCAATGTGACGGCAAAATGATTGCTAGAACTTTTGTATTAGTAAGATTATGTTAAATGGGACGGATGCAATGGATTTCAGTAGCCAATAGAAGTCAACGTGTCAATAACAGCATATTCTGGGAAAGTTGAGACTACTTTTACCTGCATTCCAAATTAAGATCTGTTTCAGACACAAGTTGGTCATTCTCTCCTAAAGGATTTTAGCTGAATGTAATTGCAAATGATGCATTTGTTTAGCAACAAAAGCGAACTCAGTTTGGTCAACACGTTTCAGGATTTGGAAAGTATTTTACAGAGGGAAATGCAGTTCGCGCCCATAGAGGGCCTGGGCACCATATGAGCAACCACTGCCTTTCACAGCAAACTGAGCAGTCATGTTGGTCAAAGCCTGGCACAATTTAAAGACCACCTTACAGAGGAAGTTGAGCATTCTAACTAAGCAATTTATTGGATGTTTAGAAGCAAATGGTTAATAAAAAGGACTTAAAGAGATTAATATGAACTAATAGATAGCCCTCCACAGGAAAGTATGGTGAACTGTAGTGACAAATGGTCAATTTGAAAGCTTAACAGTGAAACTTGTCATATACTGTAAGGACTCAAACACCGCTTTGCAGATGAGCGGGAAGATTTTCACCTCTACCAAAGAATTCTAAGGAAAGTTGATGATACATTTGAAAATTTTAGCGCATCTGGGTAGTAATATTGAGCAATAAGGGTTACGATTGAAGTAGCCATTTACAATGCATCTGGGGGGTCTCAGAGTGATTGTCGGGTACTTTAGTGGCAATTGTTGCATTGACGGTCTCTGTAAATCAGTCACATCCTTTACAATATTGTAGGATTTTTATGAAAATTAAATATGATACATACAAGTTACCCCTCCAAGTAAATTTGGGAACATATCGGCAAACGGTGCGTTTTAAAACACATTACGCCAGTAACATGGTCAATATCTAGTAGGGTTTCAAGTCCATTTTACAGGAGGGTTGGGTGTTCGCCAGTACATTATTGTGTAATTTTGTACAAATAGGTTACGTTTAGCAGAACAGGTCACCACCACTTACCCAACCTTCACTTTTAACCGGCAAACTACCGCTGTGTGTAGCGGAACGCGGCCCCTCCCTGAAAAGACTCGCCCAGAGTCTATCTTCATCTGTGCCCCACTCTACCCCCATAGCAGCCGAGTAGGCGCTGCTTTGGGCTCCCGCCACTTCCAACTGGGCGAGCTGACGAGGGCTTGGCCCCTCCCCGCCCACACGGCACCGACAGGATAAAATGACGTTTTCTCCCAGGGAGCGCAGCGGACGGGCGCAGCGGTGGCGCCGGCGGAGCGCCGAAGGCGCGCCAAAGGCAAGCCCGTCTGCGCCCGTCCGCGCCTCGACCGGGCTCAGGGCCTTACCCCCTGGCCAATTCATACAGTACTCTAGGGAAACTCTGCTAGGTATGAACACCAAATCACCTACTTGCACTCCACCCCCCAACAAGGAAACCCGGGGAAGATCCTGGGGCTGCAATACATGGGAAAAAAAGTCTCGGACACCTTCAACCAAGTATACCCCTAAACCATAGCAAAACGACTAACCTACACTGCAGGCTTGTCAATGTCAGGTCCATGGACAAGCACGCCCAACATATCTTCGACCTAATCTTGGAAAGAGAGCTGGACTGTCTGTTCATGACAGAAACCTGGCTAACCCAAAGCAGTAATCCAGATGTAACGACCGCGCTCCCCCAGGGGTACCTCATTGCCAGACAAGACAGACCCCTCCAGAGAGGTGGAGGAATAGCTATTGTCTATAGGGACTCACTGAGTTGCCTGATTTCCCCAATCCCAGCTATCAAAGGTGCGGAAAGTATAGGCTTCGCCCTTAAGGTACATGACTCCTTCACCTTCTCAGGAGCACTACTGTATCGACCTCCAGGAACATCCACGGACCTCACAAATAGCCTAGGAGAAGCAGTAGGCGACCTAGCACTAAAATCAGCTAACTACACGATCTTAGGAGATACAAATATACACTTAGACTCCCTCACAGATCAAGCCACCCTAGGCTTTACGGACACAATGAAGATCCTAGGACTCAACATACTTACCACCTGGCCCACACACAAGGCAGGTCACATACTCGATTGCATATGCTCAAACTTAGACACACTACATGTAAAACCTCCCCAAGAACTAACCTGGTCCGACCACAGCTACATCCCTTTAGAACTCCAAGGGATAACAGCACACACATCTGGAAATAAGCCATGCGACCCACATGGAGGGCCTAACTGGAAAATTCTGACAGGACTACCGGATTTTCAAACTAGGGCACGAGAAATCAGACCACTACCAGTAGGGGACCCTGAGATAGACAGCCAGTCTTTCAGGGAATGGATGGGCGCCCTATCCATGGATAATGACAAAACAATACCTAAACCAAAATATAAAAAGAAACCCAGATCCTCTGCCCCTTGGTTCTCCCAAATTCTAAAGGAGGAACAAAGGAAGGTTAGAGCATTAGAGCGAAACTGGCGCCGAAACTATGATACAACTGACCAGCTCAGCTACAAAGTGGCCCGTCGTCACTATCACGGGATGATAAAAACTACTAAAAACTTTTTTCACCAATGCCATAACAAACAGCAACAACAAACAAAAAGATATTTTTAACATCGTCAACTTATATATCAACCCCAAAACCATGCAGAGAGACATTCCCCCCCTCCCAAAACCTGTGTAACAAAATAGCGGAATATTTCCATGAGAAAATACAGATACTCATTAAAGATTTCCCCCCCCCCTCTGAGGAGTCCGAATCAAACAGGAATGGGACCAGCCAGCTAGCCACCTTTCAGGAAATCAGCTTAGAAGAATCACAGAGAATAATTTTAAATATCAAATCAGGCTCCCCTTTCGACCCATGCCCCCCTATCGTCCTTCACACTATGGTGGAAATTGTAAATCCCAGCATTAACAACATTATCAACTCCTCACTTTCTTTGGGAGTAGTCCCGGAGGAATGGAAACTGGCAGCAGTAAGACCCCTACAAAAACAAGCATTTGCAATGCAATAGGTCTCTCATTAGGAAAGTTTGAGCTATTGGTATTGTAAATGACAAATGTTTTATTTATGTGTTGGTTTGAAAATAGCGAAATTAATAGCTTTGTCATTTACAATGCCAATAGTTTTAACTTTCCCAAATGTGACACCTATGCCTTGTCTCTCTCACAACCACGCTATCAAAGCAAATGCTGTTTTATTAGAAATAACTTACAACGGTTTGTCCGTGTAAAATAAATGATATATGGTCACCCTGGCTCTAAGCTACTTAACTCATGCTGAGTTTTCCAGTGTTTCATATAGAAGGCAGTACGTACTACTTCTTCTGGTTTTCCTTTGGCAACACTGTCAGTAAGCATTACAAAACATGTCACGTTTTCCAGCATTTCGTACAGAAGGCAGTCCCGTTGCTGGAGTTCCTTTGTCAACATGGTCAACAAGCATAAAAGCGATTTACATGAGAAGCACATCTATACTAAAGCTTACCTTTCTGCCTCCGTGGCTTGGGGGAGGTCCATCTGAGCTCCTGGTCAACTTCCTGTGTTTCTGGGAAACTCACTTAATCCCCCGCTCCACAAAAACGAGACCTATTGGCTATGCCAATGCTTGTTGGAATTGACAAGTGTGAATAAATCTTGGAGTTGGACTTGGAGTGGGGCAGTTGTGCAGGTTAACATATGTGAAACTGTGCTAGGGGTGTTTGGTTATGGGCTTTGTGAACGTGCTGTCAAGTTCCCCAAGTCCAGTTTTATTTTTGCTTTGCATTCTGGAAGTTGTAGTCCTAATTTTATAATCATTTTAACCGTCTAGAGGTCCCTGAAAGTAAAGCAAAAACTTGGAGTGAATGAGCAACTCTCACAAAAACTTTGGAAACTTTGAAGCTCTGAGCTTTATGCAGTGTACGGTTTGGTTAATAATCTGGGGAGACACTGACATTGGAAGACAAGGACCATGGAAGACATTTAGAAGTCCGGGGAGGGGTTATTGGTAGAAGTCCTGGATAGACTAGGCGGTGCGGTGCCTGTGGAGACATTGGAAGATCCGGACAGTAGAGCCAGGAGGAGACGGCCATAGAGACACTATTTCTTTATTTAATTGATGTTTTATAAAGGAGAAAGGGGAGAACATAGTACGCAGGGACATGAGGCAATAAAGAGCACTGAAGAAAAAAAAGCCCGGGGTAAAGTAAACAAGTGGGAGGGGTGTGGGGGGTGCATGCACGGGCAGCCCTGATCTGTGGTGCGTGGTGTGTGGAGAAGAGTGTTAACAAATAGTACAACTCCTTAATTAATGTTGTAGTCCCTGTGCGGTGGGTGCGGTCCCAACAGACCAGCATCTATTTGGTTTGTTGACCTATTACCTCAATGCTGATCAATACTACGGCCTTCCCTGTGCTACGTAGAATATATTGGCACAATCAGGAAAGCCACAATTAATTTCACACAAACCTGTGCACATACAGATATATGGAAGCTTTTGGCAACACAGACTTGACTAAAGCTATATATACAAGCATGCCACGGGCCCTATCCAGACGGTACACTCCCGAGTTTTAAACACAACACACCCTCCGTCCCCCAAACATGATTTTAACGGCCCCCGCCTGAAACTTCCTGTTTTAATATAAGTCAATGGGGAAAATGCATTTGCACAATTTTTGTAAAAATCTTACGCTTTCCTAATGAAAAATGTTGCAATGTTTGCTCTGTATGCACTGCCACTTGGAATCGAACCTTACAGGTTGGAAAACAAGATCCGCAGCCCGGCTTGAACAGGAAGCCAGGCAACCTGTGTTGGGACAGGGGCGGGGCCGCAAAAAGGGGGGGGGGGGGAATGTGTGCGTGTGTGTGTGTGTGTGTGTGTGTGTGCGAGTGTGTCTGTGTGTTTGTGCCTGTGTGTGCGCGTGTGTCTGTGTGTGTGTGTATGTATGCATGCATGCATGCGTGCGTGTGTAAAAAGAGCCGATGACTGGTGGGGGGATGGAAAGTGAAAGTAACCAGCGCGCGTGTGTGTTTCAGTCTGTGTGGTGGCTGGCTGTGTGCGCACGCGTGGACGGAGCCGACGTGCGCGTTCGCGCACCCAAATCCTGGAGAAAAGCTCGTAACACCCTTTTGTCCCTCATTCCCCCGAGACAGGCAGCTATAAGTCTCCAGCCTGGACGCATCCTTCGGATGCTAATTCCAGGCGAGACCTAAAAACCATCACCAGACCCCACCACCCTCACTAATCTACGACCCATTTCCCTGCTTCCCACTTTTTGCAAACTTACAGAAAAGGTAGTAAACCAACAGCTTACCACCTTCTTAGAGGCCAACAACATCTGGCACCCCAACCAGGCTGGTTTCAGAGCAAATCACTCAACAGAATCAGCTCTAATATTCTCTTCGGAAACACTCAGAGCAGCGCTGGACCAGGGCAAAAAAGCAGTCCTGATACTCTTAGACCTGTCCGCGGCTTTTGATACGGTGTCACATTCCATCTTGACAGACCGACTAGCCGCGGCAGGGATAACTGGAAAGGTACTGAGCTGGCTAAAAAACTTTTTAACAAACAGACGTCAGGTGGTCACCCTGGGCCAGTTTAGATCAGAAGAGATCCCAATAAATTCAGGTGTACCGCAGGGCTCCTGCTTGAGCCCGACACTTTTTAATGTTTACTTGGCCCCCCTGATTTCCCTCATATCATCCTTCGGCATAGCCACCATCTCATACGCAGATGATACACAACTCATCCTAGTGATGGAGGATGAATCCAGTGAAGCAGAAACAAGACTCAAAAACTGCCTAAAAGCCACCTTTCACTGGATGAGGAGGAATCATCTTAAATGTAACACTGGGAAGACTGAGATCCTACCATTTGGGAAGGAAAACACTTTCAACCCATGACTATGGTGGCCAGAAGATGCAACCGTTCCCCCTAAGACAGCCAACGCAGTCCGAAATCTAGGGATAAAATTTGATCCAACCCTGAGCTTCCAACAACAAGCAGTAGCCGTGGCAGGGACCTGTTTCGGCATAATAAAAGGGCTCAGGAAATTTTTCGATCTAATCCCTTTCGACGCAAGAAAGACGGTGGCAGTAGCCCTTATTACATCTCGTATAGACTACTGCAACAGTATATACGCAGGAACAAACAGGACAGTCTGGCATAAACTACAAATGGTGCAGCATGCAGAGGCCAGACTAGTGCTGGGTTGGAAAAGAAGAACCTCAGCCACAATCGCCCTGAACACCCTGCACTGGCTGCCTATACATAAAAGGGTGCTCTTTAAAATCTTGTTAATCACTTTTAGGGCAGTAAACAAAACAGGACCCAAATACATCGAAAGCATGTTCCAACGCTACGTTCCCTCCAGATGTCTGAGGTCCCAAGATGACTATCTCCTGACTATTCCCAAGTTCAGACTTAAAACCAGAGGAGGTAAAACCCTGGCTGTCTTGGGGTCCAGAGCATGGAACTCATTACCACCCCCTTTCCGACAAATCTCCACAGAAACAATTTTTAGAAAAACCCTTAAGACCTGGATTTACACCTTACCCGATACAAAATGCAAAAATATGATCTAGCATTTTAACCAAGGGTTCCACCACAAGAACAAATAAGCCACCATGTTCTCTTACACTCTGAAGCGCTAAGATGCTCCCTGGAGTGTAACCCGCGCGATACAAAACACCAATTACATTACATTGGTCAAAACAGAATTAAAACCTATAGGGCTTGGAGGACACCTTAGATAATGTGGTTGCTAATGATGTGTTATTGTGAATAATAGTAAGATTTATTAAAAGTTGAAACATTATAAATGCCACTTTACAGGGGTTTGGAGGCAAGCCGCCTAATAATGTATCACATTTACTGACAAGCAAAGTAGGTTAGCGCTGCTTTACCTGTAAAACCTTGACAGGATTGAGGGCTCTTCTCAATGATTTATGCGAAAATATTTTGGGACAAGGAGTATTTTGTAGTAATATAGGTAATAACAATGGTCAATAGAAGGTCGGGTTTAAAGATATCTTCATGAAACGGTTCAAGTGTTCACCTTCATTGATTGAAATGCATTGATCACCAATGGATTTAATAGCCAGTTACGTCGGATGACATGTGATAGGGCACAATATCTGTGGGCGAGGATTCTCCGCCTGGAACCCTTTTACAATTAATTTTCCAACTGAAGAAAACGACATGACGTGTTGTGCTGCTCTTTAAACACCAGCACTCTTCAGCCTGAGTTGTTAATGGTTCCTTTGAAAGCTTTCAAATAACTAAATAGTTTAAGAAACTTCCCTGAAATATTACACAGTGGCACAGCATTGCTTCAGTTAAAACACTTTCCATATTTCCACGATGCCCATTATGGATTGATGCAATCTGGCACACTCTCCACTCAATTAGCCTGAGCATAGCCTGCCAAAGGCCACAAGCTCAGGCAGAGATACTTTTATGAGGCTTTAAATGCAATGGGCCTGGGCCGATTCTGAGCAGTTTCCCTGAGTAGCGCCCTGTGGCTGCAAGGCTGCTGCGGTCGTCACACTTAGACTTTGTTCATCTTCAGAAACCAGAGCAGTGGTTCTGGTTGTAAGCTTTCTAGTAGGTGGTAGGCTGGTGTGGCACTCTCGGGTTGTCACTGGTGTTGAGCAGCATCTCCCACAGTTTCAGTCGAGTCACAATCCAAAGACAGGCAAGGAGCGGCTTGTAATTAAAATCCATCATCTGCAGAATGTTTGGAGAGCAGACAGGAGCAATGCTGCACTCACAGAGGAGTCAGTCTGGAGCCCAGGTCTCTGCAGGGAGACAGCCAGGCCCAACTCGAAGGTCAAGCATTTTTCCAGCATGCAGAGGGGAGGTTTTTACCCACTGGCTCCTCTCTCCGGACAATCCATCATTCAGTCAATCAGGCAGATCAAGAATGGTGCTACCTTCAAAACAAACAAGCATTGGCAAAGCCAACAGGTCTTTTATATGCAAGGTCTATAGGCTCTTCCAATATGGTCTAGCCGTGTTGTACACCAGAATGGCTGCTGGTCAGACTTGCTATAATTTTGTAGGGTAAAGGAAAAGTGGAGTGGAGTGGAGGGTCGTAAAGTGGAGTGGAGTGGAGGGTCGTAAAGTGGAGTAGAGTGAAGTGTCACAGAGTGGAGTACAATAGAGTTGAGAGGAGTGGTGTGCCATGGAGTAGCAAACAGTGTTGTGTCTTGGAGGGAGTAGAATGTCAGAGTGGAAGGAAATGAGTGGCGTAGAGTGGAGCACAGTGTCAGAGTTGAATGGAGGGGAGGGGAGTGGAGTGGTGTAGAGTGAAGTGCTGTTGAGTACAGTGGTGTACAGTGTACTGGATTGTCAGAGTGGAGTAGTGTGTCAGAACAGAGTGGAGTAAAGTGGCATGGGGTGGCACAGAGGGAGCTGCGTAGAGCGTCGTAGAGTGGAGTAGTGTCGTAGAATGGCATAGAGTGGAGCAGAGTGGACTGGCATAGATGGTCTAGGAGTGGACTAGAGTGTCAGTGGAGCAGAGTTCAATTGAGTAGAGCATACTAGAGTGAAGTATTGGTGAGGAGCCTAGAGTGAAGTGGAGTAAAGTACAGTGTTGCAGGGTAAACTGGGGTAGAGTGCGCTAGTTTAGAGTAGATTATTTCAGTGTAGAGTGCAGCGGTGTAGAGTGCAGCGGTGTAGAGGTGCAGCGAGCAGTGGTGCAGGGTAATATACAGTAGTGGCGTAGAATGCATTGGCGTAGAGTGCAGTTTTGCAGAGTGGGGTGGCGTAGAGTGGAGTGGCGGAGAGTGGAGTGGCGCAGAGTGCAAAGAGTGGCATAGAGTGGTGTAGTGCAGAGTACAGTGGCTTTGAGTAAAGTGGCATAGAGTTGAGTAGCATAGAGTACAGCGGCATAGAAGTCAGTGGCAACGAGTGCAGTGCTGCAGAGTAGATTGTCATACAATACTGTGTCAGAGTATAGTGGGGTACAGCGCAGTGGTGCAGAGTAGATTGGTATTGAGTCCAGTGGCGTGGAGTGTACTGGCTTCAAGTAAAGTGGTGTAGAGTGCATTAGTGTAGAGTGCCATGACAGAGTGCAGTGGTATAAAATTGAGTGGCGCAGAGTGGAATAGAATGGTGTAGACTGTAGTGCCATAGAGTAGGCTGCTTCAGAGTAGAAGGCAGGGGTATAAAGTAGAGTGTCGTAGAGTGCAGTGGTGCAGAGTAGACTAGAGTGGCTTAAAGTGGATTGGCTTAGAGTACAGTGCCATAGAGTGGAGCGATGCAGAGTGGTGTAGAGTTCAGTGGTGGAGAGAATAGTGTTGTAGAGTGAAGTGGCACAGTGGAATGGTGCAGAGTGAAGTGGTACAGGGTAGAGTGCAGTGGCATAAGAGTTGAGTGAAGCAGAGTAGAGCGGTGTAGAGTGTATTGGCGCAGAGTGGTGCAGTGGCGTAGAGTGTCGTCGACTGCAGTAGCGTAGAATGGCGTAGAGTAGAGCACTGACTTAGAGTAAAGTGGTGCCGAGTAGAATAGAGTGGCGTAGAGTGCAATGTTGTAGAGTGAAGTAGAGTACAGTGGCGTAGAGTGCAGTGGCATACAGTAGAATGTTGTAGAATATAGTGACAAAGTGCAGTAGTGCAAAGTAGTTGGCATAGGTACAGAGCCGAAGGGTGACTGGTTTTGAATAAAGTTGTGTAGAGTGAATAGGCATAGAGTGAAGTGTTTTAGAGCAGAACGGCGTAGCTTAGGGTGCAGTGGCGTAGACTAAATTGTTTCAGCGGAGAGTGAAGTGGTGCAGGGTAGAGTTCCAGTGGTATAAAGCATTAGCGTAGAGTGCAATGGCATAGAGTGGCGTTGAGTAGAGTGCCGCTGCGTTGATTGCAGTGGAGTATAGAGTGGAAGAAAGTGCAGTGGCAGCGATCAGTAGAGTAGATTGTTTGAGAGCAGAGTGAGGTGGAGTGGATTGGGGCAATATGGAGTGGTATAGAGTAGTGACAGAGTGCAGTGTTGGACTATTGTAGAGTGCAGTGGTGCATGGTAGAGTGCACTGGCACAGAGTAGAGTGGTGTAGAGTAGAGCGGCGTTGAGTGCAATATCAAAGTACAGTAGCGCACAGTAGATTAGAATGCACTGGTGTAAAGTGCAGAAGAGTGGTGCAGAGTAGAGTAAAGTGGTTCAGAGTAGAGTGGCAGAGAGTGCAGCCCTGCAGAGTAGAGTGCCGCAGAGTGAAGTGGCATAGTGTGCAGTGACAAACAGTGGTGCAGAGTAATGTGACGTTGAGTGCAATGGCATTGGGTAGAGTGTAGTGGCGTATAGTGCAGTGGTGCAGAGTAGATTGACGTAGAGTGCATTGGTTTTTAGTAAAGTGGTGTAGAGTGCACTGCCATAGAGTGCAGTTTTGCAGAGAAGGGTGGCATAAAGTGGAGTGGTGTAGAGTGCTGTGGTGTAGGGTGCAGTGGTGCGTAATAGTGTGGGGTAGAGTGCATTAGCAGAGTAGTGTAGAGAAGCGTGGAGTGGTGCGGAGAAGAGTGCAAGGACTTGGAGGGGTGTAGTGTGGAATGATGTAGTGGAGAGTGGAGCGGTTCAAAGTAGAGTGCAGTGGTGTGTAGGGATGCAGATTGGTGTAACATGGAGTATTCATGGTATGGTAGTGTACTGCCATTACAGATAACCCATCTTCAATTAAAATGAACATTACATTCACACTCACGATAAGAACAAGATTTAAAGGCCTGTTCACAGAAAGTGAAATTGTGGAAGGATACAGTAAACAAGGTTTGGGCAACGGGAGGGACGAGCTCGGCAGCCTAAAGCAAATAAAGCCAGCAAACTGAAAGCCAGAAAAAGTAAGCTACAAAGCCAATGGTAAGCAACGGGCAGAATGCATTTCTAGGTCAACTTACTGAATACCCCCCAAGATGTCTTTAGCAAATCAGACAGCTGTGCGGTTTGGTAGACTGAGACCTAAAAAGGTACATCATCCATCACCAATAAGGTGCTGACTTAAAAGAGAAATGGAGATCAACATTCTTCTCGCGGGCCACATATCGGGGTTCACTGCAATAAGCAGTCAGTGTTACATAAACAACTAAAGAAGCCTGTGAAGGTTAAAGAGCATTGCCATATACTTATGTTTGTAAGTGCTTGGAATAAACAGCTCTACTTGAAAGACTAAAAGGACAAACTGAATGTGTAAACATGCAGTTTCTGTTTTTATGGTTTTCCAATTGAGCTAAAGCAGGCATTTAATGTGGTCTGTGATATCCAAGGGGACTTTGATAAATTTACCATTAAACAAACTTGAGATTGTCAGATATCTGTCTGACAAAAAGAAGTAAGGAATGGGTCACAATTTATTAAAAAGAAATCATCCGGAAACTAGCAAAGAAAACAGAAATCATGGAATGATAATGGGCAGGAGCTGTCAGAGGCACTGGAGTGTGTGTGCAAGAGACAATAAGGAAATCCATGTTCAGAGAACAAAAGACCCACAACATACTGCTGAGGACCATCTTTAAGATATTAAATCCATGGCAACATGGGGGTAAAACATAAGAAAGCACTTAAATAATGAAGGAAAGCGTTTCAAACAATCCAACGGCGATCACAAAAATACTCTTTCCTTAATATTTGCAAATGAAAAGACAAACAAAGGACCGAGGAGATTAAAGCAGATTAAAATGTCATTTTTAAAAGAAGTGGTTCAAAACAATTTCGTAAAGTCAAGACAGGAATTTTAGATAAAAAACGCAGGGAAATATTGACACAAATTAATTACAAAAAGCTTAAAGAAAGAGCCAGGGATTTAAAGAGTCACAATATTCAGACAGCAGTTTTCAATGATTAATAAAAATTGTATGCCGCCAAAGCGCTAAAGTACGTCTTCAACCTTGTTCTTCCTTTTGGTCCCATCTAGCTAAGTTTCCTGCAGACAGTTTATATGACATTAACACTGGATGATATAGGTGACAAAGTCTGTTGTGGAAGGGGGGGGGGATGTGACTTTTAAATACAGCATCAGAGGTGTAAGTGCTGAAAAGTGCAACCTCAAATAAATTCAACAAATGCGTAAAACCAAGTTCCTAAAATAGAGCACACTTTAAAAAAGCTTTGAAAAAACAGTTATCACATGAAACACGAATCATACCATTAGTTGGCATTTTGAAAATACTGCACAAGGCAGAAGAGAGTTTTGACACCGGGACTATATGACTGAAGATTTAACTTGCCTTGCAAGAGACTCTCAGAAATTCAAGCTTAAACAATGTGTTCAGGTTTTCTAAAATTTCAAATGAGTGATTCCCAAAACACACAGAACTCCGCGATAACATAATTTTCCAATAAATCAGGTTTAACCTGCACTCATTTTATAGCTGAATTAAATGTTCTTACATGAACATGCATATACAAGATAGCGGCATACATATACATATATATACATACATATATATATATATATATATATATATATACATACATATATATACATACATACATACATATATATATATATATATATATATATATATATATATATATATATATATATATATATAGAGAGAGAAAGAGAGAGAGGGAGAGAGAGACATACACACGTAAGCGCACACCGATTACACACAATTTAACACTGAAGTGGTGAACAATAAAACAACTATCCATAGGGAGCCTTAGCCTCTAAATCCACAATACATTCATGGAAGTTAATTCACCAAAACGTAAGGGGTAGCGGAAGTGACTTCACATGCCCCTTAACCTTCACTTTCACTGACACATATGCACATCCTTACACAAACACACACTCGGCCTACACAAACACACATTCATACATACACACACTTGCTTACATCAACACACTCAAAACGGCAAGCACGCACAGCACATACATACATTTAAAAGTTATTGTTTTTTTTACCTCAGCTGCCAGGAAAAGTCATATTTCAGCGACTTGTACTCCATTTTTTATGAAATTAATGGTGAATAATGTATTATTCACTATTAGCACAGTAAAAAATGACAAAAAGCAAGGAGAGTGAAGCCCCCACCGACGTCCATAAGGACGAGCTGCTTCTGTTCCTTCCACTGGTTTTGCCACTGCTGACGACAGGGGTCGCAAAGGCAGTGCCAGGGGTCACAAGAAGCAATGCCAGGGGTCGCAGCAGCGCCTCCTAAATTACGTCCATGAATATATTTCCAGTCCATCAGCTGTTGCTTAAAACACGTCTACATGCCCGCACTCTCTTACTTTATGATTTAAACTTCAAATATTTGATAAGAAGGAAATAATTACTAACCTAATTTATGACAAGACTTTGTTGCAACTGTAACACTTTTCCATTTCAGTTCTCAATGATCACATTTCTATCCTAGACTCCAAAATAGACAATATAGATATTACTTTATAGAAGTTGGCGATGTCACATGATGGTCATCCCACAGGAAAACCAAATAGAACATCCGACTCCATCGCTCTTCGATCGATGCCTGGCCTTATTCTAACTATTCTATTTCTTTATTCCTGAGTCCATCCATCTTCTTTCCTTAACAATGGTGTCCCTGTAGACTGCCCCTCACAGACTACAACGTCAAGGCCATGAAGGCATGTGGTGTCCACTCTTCATACTGCACAGAAGTATAATATTGGCTCGGAGTACGGCAGCCTAAGGACGTGTTTTCTTATTGTGCCCGCTGCTAAATGTCCACCGGCTTTCAGATCCAAGATATCTTCTGATCATCACAGAATAGGATAACTCTACGAATAGATTACTGAACAGGTCAGAGTGCCGAGGTTTATTCCTATATATAATATCTTCTGATCATTGCTGCCTCTGCTTGTTTTCAGGTTTCCATCTTTCTGTGTTTAGACCAATCAAAATCATCCAATTGCCCGCTCCGGCTGCAGCCAGGCCCTGTCCACTTATTCTCCCATCAAGCGGACTAATCCTTGCTTTTAAATCTTTAAATCTTTGCTTGACCTAACACATCTTAACAGGAGCACAGTAACCCTTGGTCAGAGATACTATGGTGTCAGTCTTAATACATTTAAAAGTCCTCGTGTGAGACTTTCCCATCTCTCCTGAGGCAGTCGGCGATGTGTTTCAGACCTGGACAATCTGCCCTAAATGTAATTTGTACAATTTTTTAATTTGACAGTGTCATCGGACGCCGTCATTAAGCACATTGTTTGGAATAAATTACCCTTTTCTAAAATATGAAGTTACGGCGTTATACATGCATATTTTGATTACTGCTTAAGTTGACAAATGTAGAGATGGGAACATAGTTTACCCTTACTGCCTAAATACTGCAGCACTTTTTGATAAAATGTGCTCAGTTTACTGGCGAAGAAAGTTGCTAAAACAAGTTTACCAAAATCTAGGATGCTTTTATTGAGGAAAAGGCTTTGCAGAGAAAAACACAACTGGCCTTTGTTCTAAAAAGAGATCAAACGGCTCACTTTGTTGTTTCTTTTTTGCCTTCCGAGTCCCGAGGCAGATCTTGCATTAACATCTGCCGTGTATCATCGTGTAATCCGCCTCCTCTTTCCTCTTAAAACTACCACAATTCGGGGTAACCCTAATCTTTAAAGTGGAGAATCAGCATTAAGAGCCGGCGGTACCTGTGGCGCGCGGATTAGGCGCGCGCCGTGCCTTTTACTGGAGGGGATTTACAGGCAGCAATAAGGAGAGGGGACCCTTGCAAGACATAATCCGGCGGTCTCGGGCTGACCCAATTCTTCGGGGATAAGAAGCGGTCATCGCATTTCTGGCCCGCGCCACCCCATCAAGTTGAAGTCAAGGATGCTGAAGTGTTGGCGCGGCTGCGCAGGGGCGGCCGGTCCAGCCTTGGGGACCAACCAAGAACGGGGCCGCTTTGGACACTTGACACACTTGGGCAGGGATGAAAAATGGAATATGTAACATTTCCAAATGTTTAACAATAGTGTGTGCATGGAAAGGCGCGAGCTTCTATATAAAACAAGGGCAGAGGTGAAGGAGCGCTGCTTCGTGTCAATGGTGCAATCTGATTGGTGGGTCTGGTAGTATGAGACTGCAACATTAAAAGCATGCACCATAAGAGGGGACCGCGCATTCAATCAACAAACGGCCTGTCGGCGATGACGTGACCGAGTCAGAAGTGAGACATGTGTCAATGTGAAGGCAGGGTTTGAAAGCAGACATGGCATCTCTGCTTCGGACTCTCTCGGACGCAGACCCACGGCTCCAGGCGCCAGCATCTCTGGGTACCGAAAGACTCTTTTTATGTCTCTCGTGCATCCTTATGTACCGCGGTGTTTATTCTGCACCCGAAAGAGTGTCATAAATACATCTAAGTCACACACACAGACGCAAACAGATGCCGAATATACACTCCGCAACACATACACTCAGATGCCGAACACACGCACTCAGCAACACACCCACCAAGAAACAACATACACAAATAGATGCCGAAGAAACCCACTGAACACAGACACAAAGAAGTGCCTAACACACCCACACAGACACCAAAAGATGCAGAACACACCTATTTAGCAACACATAAAAAAATAGATGCCGAACAAACCCACTGAACACACAGTTACAAATAAATGCCTAACACAACCACACAGACACCAAAAGATGCAGAACACACCTATTTAGCAACAAATACACAAATAGGTGCCGAATAAACCCACTCCACAACACACAGACACAAATAAATGCCTAACGCACCCACACAGACACCAAAAGATGCAGAACACACCTATTTAGCGACAGACACACACATAGATGCTGAACAAACCCACTGAACAACACACAGACACTGATGACGGTCACTCCCACTCAAAAAGCTAGAAGCAACAACCTTCTTCGCTGCACAATCTCTAGGGAAACAAGGCTAATTCACGGATGGGGCATTAATCACATTTAAAACGCCAATCCCCAATTCTGAGTAGAGTCCAAGTCGGACACAAACTCCAGTTTGAGCCCAAATCGCTCTTGCATCCTTGAAATGGAGCGCCTGCACTACCGGAAATGACGCATGACCATGCCTGTCTGCCCAACAGTATATTTATACACATATGCGCCCTCTGCCCACCTACAAACAACTGAACATTATCTTTTGATCCTAATGCTCTGTGTTAAGTGCTCACATCACTAGACACCAAGAATTACAGAAGAGGTGGTCGTTTTTCTTACCAGCTGGTTTAGATGCAAAAGTACGCACTCTCCCCACTCCTGAAGGCCAAACGGACGCCTGCATTCAAACATCTCGCTGCCGGATTACGTCACAATGTCACTGCCGGAAAAAATGTCCGCCCTGGTGAACGTTTCGCCGGCCGCTTTTCCACCACCGAAAACTAGAACGTCTGAACGGTAGGATTCAAAACAATATTGTTACCCAGAGACCCCGTGTGGCTTAACTAAAAAGAGCGAGTCCTAGCTCCTCGACATCCAGGCACAGCGTGGACATCTCTGCATGCCCCAGGGTGGGACCCCCACGCCTGCCAATTCACTAGCGGAAGTGACGTCACGCCGCGATGACGGTTGGCCTCTTGTCACGTGCACCCCTTCACCAACTTCCTATTTGTTCCTGCGGGTTTAGAGGGAACGCAGGAGGCAACTGGAAAAACATAAAAGTGGTCTTTATCTTCTTTTTATGTTTTCTACATTCATGACCTCATAGCAAGGGCAGTGCCAGGGGTACCAAAGCGTACCCACTGATGGCAGCGGACAGCTCTGATGTCTCTGGAGCCCACACCCTGTAGTTTGAAGACTACTGCGTCTTTACTAATATCAAAGATATATTTATAAAAAAAAAAAAACA
Organism: Lissotriton helveticus; assembly: GCF_964261635.1. Classification (NCBI taxonomy): domain Eukaryota; kingdom Metazoa; phylum Chordata; class Amphibia; order Caudata; family Salamandridae; genus Lissotriton; species Lissotriton helveticus. Next base: position 138,226,471 of record NC_136065.1, read on the forward strand.
CAAAACAGACCTCTCTCTAACCTGCACATCTAGAATTAATATGTGTGTCTACTTAAGAAGTTCATCAACACTGTACAGGACCACAGTTCCCTAAAGAGATGACTGGCTGAAAGACAGTGCATGTGGCACGTGCAATAACCGAATGAAGACTCAGGTTATTGAGCAACCCCCTTCCCAGCCTAGCAAATTTCCTCAAGCATCCTCCCAGAGCCCCACCCTCTTCAATGCAAACATAATTCCTATAGTCGAAATAATCTGATCTCATGACATCAACGTCTCCTATGCAAAGACACAAACTCATTCTCTTGCTCATAGACAAGATACCCAGTACCCGGATCAGGTTCAATGCCTGCATGACTGAACTCACCCACTGGAAGAAGACCAACAGCCTAAAGCTGAACAGAGACCAGACCGAAATCATGATCCTTCGGAAGAGCACTTACCGTGGGACGACTCCTGGTGGCCAACAGAGCTAGGACTGACACCTACCCCGACCATCAAGGCCAAGAACCTTCGGCTCATCATCAACAAACTTGACATGACTGCATAAGTCAACACTGTCACTGCCTCATGCTTCCATACCCCACGATGTTCAAATGGCTCCCAATTAGCACCCAGGAAACAGTCATGCACATCCTGGTCACAAGCAGGCTAGACTACAGGAACATACTCTATGCTGGGATCAACAAAAAGTCACCAGAAGGCTGCATATTATTCAGAACTCTGCGGTCAGAATAATTTCTAACCTCCCACCCTGCACTCACACTCTACTGGCTCCCCATACAGTAACAAGAACAATCCAAACTCCTCACCCACACTTTCAAGGCACTGACTGCATAACACTGGCCTAGCATACTTCAACAGTTGCATCTGCTTTCACATACCTTCCAGACGCCTCCGCGTCTCAGGACCCCTATCATACACAACCCACAAACAAATAAAAAAAACAGATGTCTGTCAAGTCTTTTCCTACATCACTTTAAAGCGTGGTACAACCTACCGCTACACCCAAAAGCCTCCCCCTCACTTCTTGAATCACATGAAGCTTAAGACCTGTTTCCGAGTAGTCCCACTAGGCCATAGGTTTGACTACACTTACACCTCTCGGCACCAGCATATTGTCCCAGGTGAAAGCGTGCTCTACAAATCTGCATAACAAACTAAACACAGCTGCATGCAGGGTGGGCTTTTGCGCTGGTGGCGCCCGGTGCCACAATGTTTTTTGGGGCCCCCTCAATCAGTGGTGGAAGTGGTGACCATCTCCACCACGGAATCCCTCACCACCACCCTTTAAGAGTGCCCCTCGAGTCTTTATAACCACTCTCTTTCAGATGCAATTAATTAGTTATATAGCGTAACTCATACCAGTGTAGGCTGCACTTTGAATCACACACATACACATTGCACAGAGACAATCAATCATACATGCGTAATCAGTGTATAGGAAATGATACATATGCCAGAGGACCACAGGGTTTAAGAGTGTCACGCCATCCATACAAGCGTGGAAGGGTATACTCAGACATGAGTCCCTTGCTCATTGCACCATCAGGATTCAAGCAAGCCGGGCCGAAGACGGCTGAAATGCCAGAAACCGGTCCCCGGAAGCTTGTTTCCTTCCCAGTGTAAGAATTGGCTTTTGTAGTTTCGTTTGCCCGGTTCCCATCATGCACTGGGACAGGAACAGACTAATTTGCATACAGCCAGGTTCTGAAACTGGGATGGTGCAGTGAGCTAAAAAACGGTGTTGGATCTAGCCCTGATCTCTTGACTGGGTGAGAGTGTTCTGCTTAATTCAGAGACTCTGTCCCTCACCACCCCTTGTTGTAAATATATCCATACTGGTAGGCAGTTTGGATGCTAGGGTCCCTGGAGGATCTTCATGTAATTTCCATTGAAATGAATGGGCACTCCATGACGAGTTACCCTTGTCATTAGCATCCAAGTGGATAGTTTAAGAGTGCTTGGTCTGGAGAAGCACAAACTTGGAATTGAAATGGAACACCATAGTTGGGGGTTCTCTTTAAAAATTAGAATCGATTTCTACCCAAATGAACCCTTTGTGCAACATTAATCTATGCCCTAATCCATACTTTGTAGTGCACATGCAGTTCTTTGATGACAGCGAATAATTCACTATTCTATATTAGAATTTTAACGTATAAACTGTAAGTAACAAAAGGATGTATCTAATAAAAACCGTTTTACAAGTCTTGCAAATAACAAGGACCCCCTGTGATTAGGTATCAATCCTGGGACAGGGTAAAACATACAATGAAAAATAACATTCCCAGGCACTGTAGAACAATGAGTGCAAACAAAGAGGATGATAACAAGTTTTTTTAAGTTTTAATGATCATGATAATTATTAAAAGCAGAATCAATGACTTTCAATAATACATTTGTAAATCATTATATTTAGAACAATAAAAAGGAAGTATGTGATGGTAGCTTAAAAAACATAACCCACTGACCTATTTACATTATATGCACGTTGTGATCATGCATGGCACACGTTCAGTGCAGCAGGCATATTAACCCTCTGTGCTATTTTATGGTCAGTCAAAACCTCAACTAGACAAAACTCCGATCTCTCTCTAGGAAGAACATCACCAGAGTTATCTTGGAACGTGGCAGCAGGTGCTTTTCAAACCAAAATTAACTTGTAAACTCAGCACCCCTTGAAGTCAACACCCGGTGCGGTGGCACCGGTCGCACCGCCCTGACTGCATGCGCACATGCACTGCTGCACAAGGCAAAGAAAAAGATGTCACCTGCTGTCATATCACAGGGGTTAAGAGTGTGAAATCACTTCCACTTCGCAATAATTTGACAAATAAAGGGTATATGCTTATTTGAGAGGGTGCCCCCAACAGGTGAGAAGCAGAGCGACAGCTCTCAGTAACAGCCTGGCCACACAAAGTGGGCTCTCTTTAATATCACAGAAATGTCGTACAGCCTGTGTTGGGAATGGCAGGCTGTGTGCAGATGGCCCAGTTCACTCATGTGCTGGATTTCAAGTGCAACACCGACACATCAGTGAACTGCCTTACAGGTGCAAGATCCCATTCTTGACACACACATCAGTAATTATGGGATTTTTACATTACACCACGGTTCTGACTCGCATACAGTGTGCCAAGTGGGCAGGATCGGAGAGGCACAGCGTGATCATACTTTAATTTAAGGACAACAGTTCTCCTACTTTCTGTGACTCTCCTGACCCGCTCAGAAGAGGTCGCTCCCCACGCTCCCAAGGCACTGTGACATCGTAGCGCTCCAATCTGCTGACGAGGCTCCGTGGTATCGTAGCGCTTTCAGGATAATTTAAAGCACCGCTCGCTCTGCTGCCATTGTCTGTACCTGTAGCGCTATCTCAGTGCGATTGTGCGCCATTGCCTGCATTGTAACTGTAGCGCTCGCATTGCTCTGCTCGCATTAATTTAATTTTTGAAGTAATCTTTGCCCGATTGTGCATCTGCCCATACAGTCAGCTTAGTTTGTGCCACAGTCTCGCCCTGTTTCGCTTTCCTTTTGTTTCTGCCATTTTGTTGTTGTTGTTGCCTCAGCCCGTCTCTCCACCCCGCTACCGCCTCCCAGCTGCTCCTCCCACGCCCCACCCCCCTCCACCATCCACATATGACAGATGCTTTTGCGTGCAGCGTTGACGCGCAGCGGTCGCGCCCTATGCGCACCGAAGGTGCGCCAAAGGTAAGCCGTCTACGCCCGTCCGCGCCTGGACCGCGCCCAGCGCCAGACCCCCTGGTCCTCGCAAACCCCACTCCTCCCGCATAACGTATGACGCCGCTACCCTCTTTGCCCTTAACCCCGGACGCACACCACAATGCTGCGAAGCTGCCCCAGGACACACCCATGGTCCATTCGCCTGCCACTCCTGCAAGTTCGCCTGCACCAGGACCCACACCAAATCCACTACCTCCAAACACAGCTCCAACTCCAACCACCTGAAGTGCATCCTGCTGAACACCCGCTCGATCCACAGACACGCCACGGAACTCTGGGACCTACTCGACACTGCATCGCCGGACGTCGCCTTCCTTACAGAAACCCGGATGAACGCCTCATCAGCACCCGACATCGCCATAGCCATCCCGGACGCTTACAAGATCATCCGAAAAGACCGCACCAACCAAACAAGAGGAGGCATCGCCATCGTCCATAAGAATACCATCAGAATCACGACCAGCTCCGACGATAACCTCATGACGGCCGAACACCTCCACTTCCAGATCCACACCGACCCCAGGACCACACTTAGAGGTACCCTCATCTAGAGACCACCAGGAACCCGCACACAATTCAACGAACCCGCACACAATTCAACGAAGACATCACCGACTTCATCAGTCCACATGCCCTCACCTCCGAGAACTACATTCTACTGGGAGACCTCAACTTCCACCTGGAAAAGAAAAACGACAGCAACACCACCACCCAATCTCGGACTCAAACAACTTGTTGACACCCCCACCCACCTTGCCGGACACACGCTCGACCCTATCTTCACCTCCAGCAAACACATCTCCTTCGATCACACCACAGCTCTCCATTGGACGGACCACAACTGCGTTCACTTCAGCTACAAAAAGACCACGACCAACGACCCCCTACAACCTATTCCTCTAAGAAACTGGAACAAAATCACCACCGACCAACTCTTCACATCGCTTAACCAAAACCCTCCTGCCATATCAGCGGACCCAAACCAAGCTGCCACCAAAATCACACAATGGATCACCCACTGCGCTGACGATTTAACACCCTTGAAAAACCACCAGATCAAACAAAGTAGCAAAAAGGCCCCCTGGTTCAACGATGACCTTAAGAAATCCAAGACGTTTTGTCGTACCCTCGAGAAAACCTGGAGAAAAAACCCAACTACTGACAACCAGACCTCCTTCAAGGACGCCACCCGCAAACACCACCAATTGATCCGATCCACCAAGAAATCTGCATTCAAGGATCGACTCGACAACAACGCCCACAACAGCAAGGAACTATTCAACATCGTCAAAGAATTTACCAACCCCACCGCCGGCACCAACGACATCACTCCCTCTCAAGACCTCTGCGACTCTTTATCCTCTTTCTTCCACAACAAAATCGCCGACATACATAACAGCTTTGAAAACCAGTCCGATGAACAGCCCACTCCACCCACCTCTGAACCAAAACAGCACTCTCACAACCTTTTCGCCTAGAACCCAATCACCACTGAGGACACCATCCGCCTGATGAACTCCATTCACTCAGGATCGCCAACCGACCCATGGCCCCACCACATCTTCAACAAAGCAGACTCCATCATCGCACCCCATCTCCGCGATGTCATCAACTGTTCCTTCAACTCCGCTACCTTCCCGGAAAGCTGGAAACATGCCGAACTCAGCGCCCTCCTGAAGAAACCCACAGCAGACCCCTCTGAACTTAAGAACTACCGCCCCATCTCACTCCTCCCATTCCCTGCCAAAGTCATCGAGAAAGCCGTCAATAGTCAGCTCGCCGCCTTCCTGGAATCCAACAATTCCCTCGACCCTTCACAGTCCGGCTTCCGTGCCAAACACAGCACCGAAACCGCCCTCATCGCAGCTACAGACGACATCCGAACGCTACTGGACAACGGAGAAACAGTTGCCCTCATCCTACTCGACCTCTCCGCCGCCTTCGACACAGTATGTCATAGCACCCTCATACAACACCTCAACAACGTCGGAATACAAGGAAAAGCTTTGGACTGGATCATCTCGTCCTCGCCGGAAGAACCCAGAGAGTCCGCCTCCCCCCATTCAAATCAGAGGCCACCGAAGTCATCTGTGGTGTACCACAAGGATCTTCACTCAGCCCCACCCTCTTCAACGTATACATGAGTCCCCTCGCATCCATCGCACGCCAACACAACCTCAACATCATCTCCTACGCAGACGACACCCAGCTGATCCTCTCCCTCACCAAAGACCCAAACTCCGCCAAAACCAATTTACACGAAGGAATGAAAGAAGTAGCCGAATGGATGAAGAACAGCCGTTTAAAACAAAACTCGGACAAAACGGAAGTCCTCATCCTAGGATCATCCCCCTCTGCCTGGGACGACTCATGGTGGCCACCGGCCCTGGGTACAGCACCCATACCTACAGATCACGCACGTAACCTGGGCTTCATCCTAGACTCCTCCCTCTCGATGACCAGACAAGTCAACGCCGTCTCATCTTCATGCTTCAACATCCTACGCATGCTCAAAAAAATCTTCCGCAGGATCCCCACCGAAACAAGAAAGACAGTCACCCATGCACTGGTCACCAGCCGACTGGATTATGGAAATACCCTTTACGCCGGAACCACAGCCAAACTACAGAAAAAACTCCAACGCATCCAAAACGCCTCAGCCAGACTCATTCTGGACATTCCCCGTCAGGCTCACATTTCCGGTCACCTGAAGGATCTCCACTGGCTCCCCGTCAACAAGAGAATAACGTTCCGTCTCCTCACCCACGCACACAAGTCCCTCTACGACCTAGGACCCGAATGCCTCAACACACGACTGTCCTTCTACACACCCACCCGCCAACTACGATCATCCAACCAAGCCCTCGCCGCAATTCCGCGCATTCACAGATCCACCAGGGGAGGAAGATCCTTCTCCTACTTAGCAGCCAAAACGTGGAATTCTCTCCCCACTCACCTCCGACTTACACAGAACCACCTCTCCTTCAGAAAGCAACTAAAAACCTGGCTATTCGATATGTAATGCACCCACCCTCCCTCAAGCGCCTTGAGACCCTCTGGGTGAGTAGTGCGCTATACAAATTCCTGAACTTGAACTTGAACTTGAATGGCAACCATCCAGGCAAGGTAAATCCTGACATTTGGAAAATACTCCAGCAGAAGTGCAAGGCAGGCTGGCTTGGATTGGGAAAGAGAACATCCGGCCAGTGCTGGAGGCCCATAAGTTGAGGCCAGATGTGAGCCGTTTTTTAAGTTGAAGCCTACCAGACAGTGCAGAATTGCCAAAGACATTGTAGGGGCGTTCGGGAAGCTGACCTAGGAATGCATGCTGACCACTGGCTTTGTAGTTTGTAACACACATTTTCTGCCTTTCTCTTTGCTGGCTTTATTTGTTTTAGGCTGTCTAGCTTGAGTTTGTCCCTCCCGTTGCCCAAACCTTGTTAACTGTATTCTTCCATAAACTCGCTTTCTCTAAAAAGGTCTTTAAATCTTGTTCTTATCTTGTCACATTTAATGTGCATTCAAAGACAGAAGTCAAATGTCAAGCTGTCGTACAAGGGAACTTGGTGTTTACTTTTCTTTCTGTGAGTTCAAAGTGAAAGAGTTTATAGGCAATCCTGCTGAGTACCCATGTAAGAAGAGAGGGTTGTAGGATGTTTTTTCTTCTCAGCGCACACAAAAAAACAAAAAATGTGCTGCTGTTTCGGAATGTTTTAGAATTAGTACAAATGAGGCAGAGTTTTTGGTAATTATGAAGTGTGGTGAAAACAAATATTAGAATACGTTGAAAACATCAACACAGTAGGTGATGACATTTGCACAAGTAATCATTTGTGTGAAGTAAAATCGTATTTTGGTGCAAATGTAATGCTCATTTCAATTGAAAATGTGTTGTCTGAAATGGCAGTGTGCAACCACACCATGCATATGCCACGCCACTATGACAAATCCACGCCACTCCATGCTACACCACTCACTCCATAACACAACACTCCACGCTCCTCTACTCCACAGTACTTACCCTAAATTGACTGGTTGATCTACCCCACTCTGCTCCAATCTACTAAGTCTACCATACTCCAACCTACCCTACTCCAATCTACCCCAATCCAAACCACTCCACTCCAATGTACCCAACTCCAGTCTACCCCAGTCCATTTCACCCCACTCCAGTCAAAACTCCTCTGCAATCTATCCAACTCCTCTCCACTCTAAGCGACCCCCACTACACTCCAATCTACCCCATCTAACTCCACTCCAATTTGCTCAACTCCACTCCACCCACTCTAATCCAAACTACCCCACTCCAAATTCCCCCACTCCAATCTACCTTACTCTAATCCACCCAATCTCCCCCACTCCACTCTTGCCCAGTCTAACTCACTCCACTCCAATCTACTGCAACCTTCCCCACTCCAATCCACCCCACCCCAAACTACGCTACTCCAATCTAACCCAATCTACACAACTAGTATAATCCATCCAATCCATCCCACTCCAATCTATCCATTCCACTCCAATCTCCCACAATCCACCCCACTCCGCCCCAATCCACTCAACAATCTACCCCACTCCAATCAACAATCTACCCCACTCCAATCAACAATCTACCCCACTCCAAGCAACAATCTACCCCACTCCAAGCAACAATCTACCCCACTCCAATCAACAATCTACCCCACTCCAATCAACAATCTACCCCACTCCAATCAACAATCCATCCCACTCCAATCTACCCTACTCTATTTTACCCCACTCCAATCTACAATCTATGCCACGCCAATCTACCCAACGCCACGCCAATCTACCCCACCCAACTCCACAACACTAACTCTTAGCTATGCTGAATAGAAGACCCACTGCTGTACACCATGGCTAAAACACCTTGTCAAAGCCAGTAGCTCTTGCACGGGCGAGACCTATTGGCTTCACCAATGCGGGGTTTCTCCTACTGTGAAGTATGTTAAGAGACTGTCAGCCGGCCCATTGTCACATATAAAAATAACCATGGACCCAGTTGAAGCAGTCACAACATGTGGGGCACCTCCTCCCATCCTGCCTGAGGGCGCAACAGGGAGGTTTCGACACAGGAGATGCTGCTTGTGACCAGCAGAGGTCTCACTGCGCTACAAGGTGGAGAGAGTCGAAGGGACACCAGGTTTCAGAAAAGTCCTTTCAGTTCTGGGCGACAGAACAAGGGCATTTCCCTTCACTCCCTGCTTGCAGATACCCATTTCTTTAAAATGACTGAGATCATGTTATACTTGTCCTTTTGTTTATTACTGCAGTCTTTCATATTCATCACAGATGTGCATTATCTAAGCCGTATCGCCACCCAGATTCATCCGGACACCGCACTTGCTTTTTTCTTCCTTTTATTTTAGGACAGCTGCTTGGAATGTTTTGCTAATAAACATGAACGGGGAAACAAGGATGTTCCTCTTTATATGAGGCAGTATGGTTGGTGTAAAAAAATACAGCAGTGGCTTTTGGAGTATACTGGAGGTGAGGCCTTGGCTTTATAAGTGTAAATGCTATTGTTGCCGTAGCACTGGCTTTCGGATGGGTAAGGAGTCAACTGCACTCCACGTTGTCCAATTATGCTCAAGGTAAAAGTGCTGATGAGTTAAAGGAGGCCCTTTGCAGCCTGTGCGGCACGCACTGGGATCTGGTACTCTAGTAAGCAACTCTGGTAAGAACTTTTGAGGCAAAAGGGAAGTTGAGAAAGGGGCAATGCAACTGGTTGACACATTGCCAAATCCAGTGCCTATAAAGAGTTTATGAGCACACATTCTCTTCCTCTCTGTATCACAGGAACAGGGGCCAGGAGGAGCACCCCCAGTCACCAACTAACCATTCTTTCTGCTTTGAAAAAACAAACCGGAATGCACACACTCAAAGCCACACAATTTTAATCCACCACAATGGTACTCGTTTTAACAGTCTTGAAAGGATAAACGGATAAGTTGGCCCTAGCAGCGTCCAACCTTGGCCCCGAAATGTGTACACAAGCTTTTGCAATATGGCCTAAAATAATTCAGTGAATTTACAGGCTTGTAAAATACTGTACTCCACCTGTTCTGGTCACCTGTCTACTCAGAGGCAGGAGTCTTGCAGTCTAGTAAGTGATTGTGTATAGGAGGTTTTTGAGCAGCTTTCCGAGTGCACTAAGGTATTTGCTTCAGTTCCTCACATGGCAGGATGGCCACTCTCCGTGGCTCCACTGACTTGAAAAGGAGACTTGGGAAGCTTCCGACTGAAGGCAGCCAAGCAAAAAAAGGGTGGATGACTGCAGCTAGCATTTAGGGATGAGCAGAAACGTCTCATTCGTTGGGGTGACATTCTTCGTCAAGGCTGGGAAAAAGAGTAGAAGTGAACCAGGGGACCACTTCGAGTCTTTGAGTAAACAGGGAGTGCAGGGTTTTGGGGGCTCGTGTATGACTGGGACGGACAGTGATCTGCAGGGCGAACACGAACTTCAGAAACCTCCCTGCCCACAGCATCACAGTCCCCATACTGTGTCCAATGCACTTAGACTGCTGCCCACATGCAAATTCCACCAATATGATGGACGTTTTGCGTCTGGAAATCTATCAGGCGTGGGTGCCCCTTCAAATGTTCGTGGACACTGAATCTTGCAAGTTTACAGATTGTCCCCAAACAATTTCCAACCTAGAAATCGCTCCCGACTGTAATCCTGTCAACAGGATGTCATTTAGAGTGGAAATAGTGAGGTGCCACTACCCCGGAAATTGATGGAGGTGGTCGGCAAGGGGATTTCTATGACAAATATTTTCTTCATTAAGAAACAAAAATAATATGCACGTGTAAGTTTTGTATTTTATATTTTTTATGCAGAACTTGTTCCACATGTGAATCTGAGACTTATGCAGGCTCGCTGGAACAAGCCAGAGAGGTGTGAACCCACAGGACGAAAAGTATTTTTTTCCCCCTATGGAACTTTGTGTGAATTGAGCCATGAGTGATGAGACCACCAGTTATGGCGACCCCCATCTCAACGCCCCATACACCCCCCCCCCAAGAGTTTACCTTGGATCGGTAGCATCTTCATTCACCCACTCGGGGTGGGGGTGAGATGAAAAAGTGAGAAGTACTGCAACTAAAGTCCTTCCTGGCATTCACTGCACTGTATTTGTAAAATGAAATAAAGAGCGCAAGGAAACGCAGGGAAGCTGCCCGGCTATTACAGGCCGTAACTCAAAGGCGCCGAGCGCTCCTCGGCCTCGTTTTTCACGAGCCATAATTCATTCTCCCCCGCCATCATAATGAAGGGGGAAAAGTGTTTATTTTTGTGTCCGATGCTTTCTGGCCATGAATCAGTGTCATATTAATGTGCAACAGACTAGGGTGGAAGTGCGCTTTTATGGTCATGAGCTGCGAATGGCGGCATTACCTCTAAGTGCCGGCCGTGGCAGAGGTCACCCTCCGATCCGGGGGCACGAGGACGGAAATGACATTATTTGCGGACACCCCCCCCCCCCCCCATCCCAGCCCAGATTATGTGGTAAAGCTGGATTTGCACATGAACAGCATTCAACAGACCTAGTCCATCTGAGCAGGCATTACCTCCTCGTCAGCCCTCCCCGTCCCAGTCCTAACTACATGAGCATAGCTCCTCCCACCAGAAACTCCCAAGCAACTTGAAACCCATCCCTTCCCTCCAGGCCACACCCATACCCTGAGGCATATAACCCTGTGACCTGCCAATCAACAACCTGTTTGTTTTTTCTGCGGAATCACTTCCGAGCAGTCTTCGTCGAGGGGGGCACTGGAATTGGCCTCCTATCTGGTGAGTGTGGAACGGGATGCTAAGCGCCCGTTTTTAACCCCTATTGGGCCTGTTTTTCTTTACCTTGTAGGCATTTGCTTTGAGTCCCTGCTGTAGCGGGACCGTGGGGTTGGGGGTCCTGACTGCCTGCTGTGGGGTGGTGGCTCCCTGCTGCAGCCTCCCCTCTTCCGGGTTCGTCCCTGCTCTAGCCGGTACACCCGGGGAGGGAGGGGGGTGTGTGGCTGGCTTTTTCAGCGCGCCGAGGGCGTGCCGGATTGGCTTCTCTGTCTGTAACTCTCGGGGCTCGTTTCTTCGAGCCCGTGTTTTAACCCCTTTTTCTTTATGCTTCCTGCAATCCTTGGTGGAGTCTGGGGTTGCGGGGAGGGGGGGGGACTGCCTTTGTTTGGTCCGTGGGGGCCCGTTATTTAGGTTCGGTCCGACTTTGTTGATTGTTTCCTGGGTTAGTGTTCTCTTCCCCCGCGTTTCTGTTGTTGGAGCTCCCTCTGCTGGCGGTCCAATTTTGCTTTATTGCCGTTTTTTACTGGAGGGATTTGCATGGGGCTTGTTTCGTGTCTTGGCCTCTTGCTGCTCTGCTGTGGAGTTCTGCTGGGGAGTTGGGGAGTTCTTACCTCTGGGTTCACTGGTTCCTGGGACGGGGTCTTCTGGGTTTCTTTGTATCCTTACAGTTGGGCCCTGTTCAGTCTTTTCCTTTTGTAGTTTGGTAGTCTTCTCTGATAGGGCGGTTTGAAGGCCGGCCTTCGGTCCTGTGTAGGGATTGGCTCCAGGTCTGGGTGGCTTTCCCTGGTTGGCCCTTGGGGATTTTTGCTTTGATTGGTCTGGGTATATCTTGGGGTCTGGATTTCTGTTCTCCTGTTTACAACATGGAGGGTAGAGGTGCAGACGTGCGTGAACTCGGCTGTGAGGATGGGGAGGTGGTCGCAGGTTCTTCCACTGCTCCTTCCATGGCAAATATTCAAAAAATGATTGAGGCTGCTGTGGCGGCGGCCTTTGTGGCTCATGTTCCCAAGGGGCCTAAGAGACAGAAATTGGATGCCTCGGCTGAGGTGGATCCGGACGTTGACTCTGATGAGGAAGTGAAGGGTCGTTTTGTCCAAGGGGCTGACCTTCGCTGTGTTATGCAGCATGTTCGAGACAATCTGGGATTCCCTGATCCTGTGGAGGGTGGAGAGTCTGAAGACTTCTTCGCCAATTACCTGAAGAAAGATCCGGAAAGCCTCCCCATTCATACGTCTGTGAGGAAGGTGCTGGAGGGGGAGTGGAAGGATGTTGACAGGCATGCCTTTCCCCGGTTTCTGGCTAAGAGGTATCCCTTGCAGGGCTTCGCGGAGGAGTTTCCGGCTGTGGTGAAAGTGGATTCTCTGCTGGCTGGTATGGCGTCTCAGAGCCTGGTGGTGTCTGAAGATGCGGTGCCTTCTGATCCTGGGGACAAGCGTGTCGAGGGGGCCTTGAAGCGGTCCTTTGCAGCCTCCAATCTGGCTGTTCGGTCTGCTGCTTACACCAGCTATCTTGTTCAGTCGCTTCTTAAGGACTGTCAGGGTATTTCTGCGCAGCTCATGCAGGAAGAGGATCCCTCTGAGTCTTTGTCCATGTTGGAACAGCAGTTGCGTTTCATGGCTGACTTGTCCTTCGACTCCCTTAGTGCTGCGGCGGCGGCTGCTGGGGCCTCGGTTGCTGCTAGGAGGCAGTTGTGGCTTAAGTCTTGGAAGGCGGAAGCTGCTCAGAAGGCGGCCGTGATGAAGATTCCTTTCACGGGCTCTAAGCTGTTTGGGGAGCCGTTGGAAGCTTTGATTAAAAAGACAGCTGAGGACAAAAAATTGTTGGCTCCGGTCCGCTCTTCTCAGAAAGGGAAGTTTGCGGGTTATAAGCGGGCTTTTGGGCAGGCGTTTCAATCTAAGATGGCTGCTCAGCCCTTTCGTGGTAGGGGACGTGGCCGGGGTGTCCCTTCCTTCCACAAGTCCCGGGGTCAACATGGTGCTTCCTCTTCTGCAGGTCCCTCCAAGTCGTGACTATGTGATGGATTCCTTGGAGGTGCCGGTTGGGGGTCGCCTCACCTCTTTTTTACCTGTCTGGGAGGAGTTCGTTCGGGATCTGTGGGTTCTACAGGTGGTACGGCTGGGCTACAGAATAGAATTTGGGACTCCTCCGGTGGATGTGTTCAAAGCTACCCCTGTTCCCAGATCTCTAGCAAGATGTCGTGCTCTATTGGACGGAGTTCGGGACTTGGTGTCAAAGGGTGCTGTGGTGAGGGTGCCTGTGAGACAACAGGGTCGGGGGGTTTACTCAATCCTGTTTTTGATCCAAAAGCCAAATGGGGACTTCCGTCCGGTCCTGGATCTGAAGGCGGTGAACTTGTGTATCCCTCATCGGTCCTTCAAAATGGTGACTCTGCAGTTGATTCTTCCCTTCCTGTCGGTGGGAGATTTCCTGGCTTCTCTCGATCTACGGGACGCCTATTTTCATGTGCCAGTGCACGCAGATTCCCAGAGGTTCCTGCGTTTCTGTGTAGGGGTGGATCACTACCAGTTCCAGGTATTGCCCTTTGGCCTGTCTGCCTCTCCGAGGGTGTTTACTAAAGTGTTGGCGCCCTTGGTGGGTTTGTTGCATGCTAAGGGTATACAGGTTTTCCCTTACTTGGACGATTGGCTGATTTCTTCCTCTTCTTTCCTTCAGGCTCAGTCACACTCCCGGGAGGTTTGCAGTCTCCTTCAACGGTTCGGGTGGATTCTGAACTTGGAGAAATCCCATCTTCACCCCACTCAGGAACTGTTGTTCATTGGGGGGGTGTTCAACACCAGGTTGGGGAAGGTCTTCCTGTCGGAGCCCCGCAGACTGACTCTTGTGCACGAACTGAAGAAGGTGTTGGGGGCAAAGTCTTCCACGGCTCGCCAGTGGTTGCGTGTTCAGGGGCTGATGTCAGCGACTGTGATGATTGTTCCTTGGGCCCGTTTACACTTATACCCCCTTGTGAATCATCTTCTGGAGCATTGGGATCCGGCCTCTCTGGATTACGAGCTGTTGGTTCCGGGGGGTGTGTCCATCGCCCGGGAGTTGTCCTGGTGGCTGGTGGATCGGAACCTCTTGCAGGGCTCGCCCTTTGTGTCCCAGGTGAGGTTGGTCTTGACGACCGACGCCAGCGTACTGGGTTGGGGTGCGGTCTTGGGTCAGGAGTCTGTGCAGGGTCTTTGGTCTGTGCCGGAGGCGGAAATGTCCTCGAATTGGCGAGAATTGAAGGCGGTTCAGTTGGCGTTGTCTCATTTTCTGCCTTGGGTCCTCCAGAGGGATGTGATGGTGCGGTCCGACAACACGGTGGTGGTGTGTTATATCAACCGCCAGGGGAGCGCGAGGGTGGCTTCCCTCAATTTGTTGGCTCAAAGTATAGGCCTGTGGGCGGAGTCTCACTTGTTGTCTCTGAGGGCTTTACATCTGCCTGGGATTTTGAACTCGGAGGCGGATCGCCTGAGCAGGGTGTTTCCTTCCCTGTCGGACATGTGCCTGTCTCAGGATGTGTTTCGCTGCCTGATGGCCCGGTTCGGGGTCCCTGTGGTGGACCTGTTTGCGGCCCCGGGGAACGCCTTGAGGGAGACGTTTTGTTCTCTGGTTCGCTCTGCCGAGGTTTGGAGGGTGGATGCCCTGTCCTTCCGGTGGGAGGGGGGCCTGATGTATGCCTTTCCCCCTATTGCCCTGCTGCCGCGTGTTCTGCTGAAGGTCAAGTTGGTTCGGGCTTCGGTGATCCTGGTGGCTCCGGATTGGTCCAGGCGGCCTTGGTTCCCTCTGTTATTGAAGTTGGCAGTGGGGCCTTGCTGGAGGTTGCCAGTGGTCCCTTGTCCCTTGTCGTTTCCCCCTCTGTCTCTGGAGTGTCTGGTCCGCCTGAGGCTGGCGGGTTGGCTGTTGAAAGGATGAACCTTGTGGCGTTGGGGTGTTCTCCTTCTGTGGCGGAATTTATTCAGAGGTCCAGGCGCCCTTCGACTCTCAAATCCTATGCCCGGCATTGGGTTTCTTTTCAGTCTTGGTGTACGGCGCGTGGGTGGTCTGCGTTGGCAGTGGATCCAGTATTGGTCTTGGACTTTTTGAAGGACGGCTTTGACTTGGGTCTGGCTGTGTCCTCCCTGAGGGCTCAGTGGGCTGCTGTTCGGGCCTTTCGGGGTTCGGTCTGTGACCCGGTGGTTCCCCTGGTGTCCCGTTTGTTGCGGAGTTGCTTCCTTCAGAAGCCTGTCATTCGGTCCTTTGCTCCTAGTTGGGATCTGCCTCTGGTTTTGGGGGCTTTGCAGGGGGCTCCCTTTGAACCTCTGCTGGAGGTGTCTTTGAGGTTTCTGACGATCAAGGTGCTGTTCCTGGTGGCTATTACGTCAGCTAGGCGGATTGGGGAATTGGGCTCCTTGCTTTGTTCGGCCCCTTTTTTACGTTTCTTTCCTGATCGGGTGGTACTGCGGCCTGATCCTTCCTTTGTTCCCAAGGTCCCTTCCTCTTTTCACTGCTCTGCGGATCTGGTTTTGCCTGTTTTATGTCCTGGTCCTCTTTCAGAGGTTGAGGTGCGGCTGCACTGTTTGGATGTTCGGCGGGCTCTTGAGATCTATTTGTTACGTACTGGGCCGTTTCGTAAGGTGGAATCCCTTTTTGTGACCTTTGGCCTGGCTGGTCAGGGTCTTAAGCCTTCTGGGGCTACCCTCAGTCGTTGGCTACGATGGGCTGTGGGTGCTGCGTATGAGGCCTGTGGTGTGTTGGCTCCAGGGTCTGTTCAGGGAGGGTCGACTCGGGGGGTGGCGGCTTCCTGGGCTTGTTTTCAGGGGGCTTCCATGGCTGAAATCTGCAGGGCTGCTACCTGGAGTTCTCCGCACACCTTTATGTCCCATTATCGTTTGGTGGTTGGGGGGACTGATTCTGCTGGGTTTGGGGACGCTGTGTTGCGTTCTACTCCGGTGGTGTGACTTTCTGTGCTTTAATAAAGTCTGTTTTTTGCTACTGAGTGAAGCCGATTATTGCTTTGGTATCTGCTCATGTAGTTAGGACTGGGACGGGGAGGGCTGACGAGGAGGTAATGACCGGTTACTCACCGGTAATATTCATTACTCCGAGTCGTAGCCCTCCCCGTCCCAGTCCAGGTTCCCATCCCTCCCTCCCTGTTTCGGCTTCTTGTGCTTGTTGGGTACAGGTTGTTGATTGGCAGGTCACAGGGTTATATGCCTCAGGGTATGGGTGTGGCCTGGAGGGAAGGGATGGGTTTCAAGTTGCTTGGGAGTTTCTGGTGGGAGGAGCTATGCTCATGTAGTTAGGACTGGGACGGGGAGGGCTACGACTCGGAGTAATGAATATTACCGGTGAGTAACCGGTCATTCCCAGCGCAAGGAGAGAAGTTGCTGTATTGTAATTGCTTTTTTGTCACAAGACAGCAATGCGGCACCTTCGGCGCAATTCCAACATTTCACTACGACCTGTGAGATATAAACTAAGAATTTTGAACTGCTCGTCAGTGATGACAAATGGGCAGATAAGGCTCAGTGAAAGCACATGCCAGGGTGTCACATCTTATTGAGCCCGACCTACAACCGCGGCCAGCACTTTCCGTTCCCCCCGTTCGGCACTCACCCACTGCAGCAGCAGAACCCAAGCGGGGCTCATTCAGCCTCAGAAAGAGGACAGGATGGCTGAAGCTCATTAATGGATCCCGGCTTTAAACATTGCAATATTTATAAAAGGTGGTAATATGGCTTCGTTGATTTGCATACACATCAAAAAAATGTGTCCCCAATAAAGTGCAACTGAGGCCAAAAACCGAACTTTGAAGAAAAAATCACTTGTTACACTCTCTTCTGAGGGTCAATAGACTTTTATCCATATAAACCATGCAAAAAGTAGCTTTCAAGAGTCACGAGTCACCCTTTCTTTTGGGGAAACATTGGGACTATATTTGGACTCCCAATATAATTATTATATATATATATGTGGAATCCCAGTAAAAGGCCTGCTGCCGAATTTTCGACAATCAATTCGAATCCAACCTGGTACCAAGTTGATTGCTGCTTCTTGGCGCTTTCGAGTGGGCGCCTGTCTCTTCTCGCTCCCCGTGTCCCCTGACAGCAAATGAGGGGGCTAAGAACAGATGTCGGAGGAGGCTGACCCCACAGTGACGGGTTCCTGTCTCCATCCTGAGTTGTGAGTCCACATGACGTGTTAAGTCTTCCTTGGGTGTCACTGTGAGCCCGCCCGAGGGTGCAGAAAGGCCAGCGGCGCTTGTGATGTATGTATCACGCACAGCCCAGCCCGACAAGGCGAGTACGGGGGCGTCCGGGGGCGTCTTTGAGCGGCCTGGGAATACAGACATGGTGACCTGCAGGGATGGTGGTCCGCTGGGAGCAGGCCTGGAGATGGGGCACCTGGGAGAGAAGACGCATTCTATCCCCTGTGGCGGGACCACATCTAAGGAGTTCTGGAGACCAGAGATTTTGAGGGACCCCACCGGTAATCCCTGCCACCCAACTGCCTCCAGCTGGAGAAGACGATGGATGCTCCCAGAAGGCGCACGAGGACCTACATCGTGGACGCAAAGGCCCAATGGAGATCATTCCTATGGCATTCCTGCAGCGCAGTGGGTCAACCTATTGAAGGTGCCTCTGCTTAAAGGAAATGTTACTTATCCATTAAGCATCCGTTCATAGCATATAGTGTTGTCAATTCAATTCATATAGTGTTGTCGAATTAAGCGCTTAGAGACCCCTGGGTTATAATGCGCTATATAAATCAAATAAATAAATAAATGTTCTGCAGCCCCGCCCTCTATTGCTGAACTCGAACGTTTGAAAGTTTTCTTCCAAGAAGCTTTTCAGGCACAGGTGTGCCATGACTCCCCCCTTGTACACAATGCACATGGCATTGAATTCAGGTTAGATAGCTCTTTGCACAGTGGGTGCTAATTTATATGGCGTGTTGGGTGAGCTGAGAGTGGCGCTGCACGCGTACTGTTCAGAGCCGACTGAGTAATTAAAACAGATTTGTATTCATGACAAGCTTCTGGGAAAGATGGGGGCTCATGTGAATCTGCAGCTCTAAACCCTACAGACATATGCTTCCTGGGTACGTAATGTTTCTGCTTTGGAGAATGGGAGGTCGTAGATACACATGCTCTACATGGACTGTAAAGCAGTGCCCTCCATAAGCAGTGGCTAGTGAGTATATGATGCCAATGTATGGAACAAAATCCCTAGAACTGTTTGGCCAACTATAGCCTGCTGGCGGCTAAAATGTCCCCACAGTTGCACTTGGTAAAAAGTGTGTGAAGTTGTCCAGGTGGTCACTCTGCAGATGTCTGCTACCACAATGTTGCCTCTTTCTTTCGGGTGGTATGTGACCTGGGGGTACAGGACCCTCTCAGCTCTGTGTATTCAAGTTTGGAGGCACTTTACTATAAACCTAGCTATACCTGCAATACAGACAGGAAGACTTTTGTAAGATTTTGCGAAGCCTACAAACGGTTGATCAGACTTGCGATAAGGCCTGGTCATGTCAAGTTAATACAGAGGAGATCTTTTGATATCTAGCGGGTGTAAAGCTCTTTCGGCTACTGAATTTGGTTGTGGAAAGAAGACTTGTAGCTCCATGGTCAACTGCGGTGAAAGGATGAAACCAAGTTGGAAGAAACGTGGTACTGACCTTGAGAGCAACCTTATTTTTGTGAACCTAAATGAACAACACTTGTAAGTTGAGTGCCTGCAGCTCACTAATGAGCCTGAGGGAATTATGGACCCTAAGAAGACTACCTTCCAGGAAAGAAATTGTGAGGGCCAAGACTGTAAAGGCGTGAAGGTTGGCCCCTTGAGCATCGTGAGGAATATTTTAAGGAGGTATTCAAGATGCAGGACCCTTTTAAGACCCTCCATGAAAGCCTTGACCACTGGGATCCAAAAGAGGGATGAATGTTCCCTGTTTTGCATACATGCTGCTACAGCAGCAAGGTGGAGGTGTATTGATGTTTAGGCAAGGCCTGATTTCTGCACATGCAATAGACCTGGACATAAGCCTTAAGGGGCTATAGATTTATGGAACGGCAGTAATAGACACAACTTTTCCACATTGCTGTGTAAAATGCCCGTCTGGTGGGCAAAAGTGCCTCCCTTAAATGGCCATGCATCCAGGGGGTGGTTTAGATAACCAAACTCTAGGATCGGAGGGGCCACATCACTAGGTTGAGCTGTCTGGGTGTCTGATCTGGCATTGTCTGTAGGTGAGAAGATCTGGCCTGAATGGAAACGTCTTGTGGTGGCTGATGGACATTTCCAGAAGCTTGGAGTACCAATGCTCTCTGACCCAAGTGGGAACAACCATGATGAGTGTCAAGGACACTTGTCTAAATGTCTTAATCATGTGAGGAGTGGGAGAGGAGAAAAGGTGTAGGCAAAGGTTCCGGACCGGTTCATCCATTGTGCATTGCCCACAGGCTGTGTGTAGGTTCTTGGAGGTAAAGGATGGGCACTTTGCATTTTCAGAGGTAGCAAAGAGGTCTATTTGAGGGGTGCTCCAATGCTCAAAATACCTGTGTAGGGCTTGCAGGTCGAGTTACCACGAGTGACTTGTTGGTGCATCCTGCAGAGTAGGTCTGCAAAGTCATCTCCCACCCAGGGAAGATGTTCGGCTATGAGGTGAATGCTATGGAAGATGCCAAAATCACCTTGGCTAGTGCTGAAATCCAGAGGAGTGAATAATGCAAGTAATGCATGGCTGATATAATGTCTGTGTTGAGGAGGACTACCTTCACCAGAATTACCTCAAAGAAGACTTTGAGAGCTAAGTTTAAGGCTAGCAGGTCAAGGTAATTGATGTGGCGGCCCAGGTGTTAATTGGTCCACATCCCCAAAACAGTCAGTCAAAGTGTTGAAATGTACTCCTCCACCTGTGGGGGAGGAACCCATGCTAATGGCCACCTGCGGAAGTGGACCTGAGAAAGTTGAGGCTGTTCTAGCATTTCAGAGAGTGGGGAGCGCTGGCCTTCACCAACATTAGATCGTCCCAGTGACCCTCCGATTGTGACAGTGGCCTCTTGAGGTCCTAGTGGAGCCAAATAGGAACAGAAATGCACAAGGCCATCATCCCAAGAAGCTGCATCACGGTTCTGACCGTCAGCGGACAACTGGGTTGCAAAAGAGGCAGCAGCTGCTGAAATGCCAACACTCTGGTGGTTGGGGTGGGCTTTCCCTGTAACTGCCTTCAACACAGTGCGCAGAAGGGGTTGGATCTGCTGAGGATGGAGGTGGGACTTGCATTTATCTCAAGCTGTGAAGCAGAGAAATTGTTGCTCGAGTGTGCACTATGCACGGATGTCTGCTGCTATTCTTGATCATTGTCTAGATCGAGGAAGACATAAGTGCCTTCACAGACGGGTGGTCCCTGCAATTAGGCACTTGGTGAACACCCTTGGAGCTGTGGTGATCCCAAACCTGGTCAATTGAAGCCAAGGGTGTCTTTTGAGGAAGACAGCCAGAGGCTATATTCGCAGCCCAAAACGGGATCAGAAATAGCGGTCTAAAATAAAGGCTAAGCTTGATTAGCAGAAAAGCAAGTACACTTTGCCCAGTTGAGCAAGACCATGTAAGTGGCAAAAAAGCCTCTTTGAACACAATTCTTCATCATCAAACTCTTTGCTGAAGCTAAGCAATTTAAATTTAATTATTCCTCCAAATTGGCCACAATTTATTTTAAGATCTAAAACAGCGATTCACACTCTACAACAGATAGCCATTCTTTACAAAAAGACAGGAAATTATTCATTATTAGGTCTTGGCAATGGATCTGTCACGAGACCTTATGTGACCAAGAGAAAAATAGCTTCAAGAAGCACAACTGAGAGAGGGAGAGAGAGTGTGAGAGAGAGAGTATTTGGCTCTGCTTGCATGTTGATTACCCCGAGTACATAATGTGATTTGGCAGAAGCTGTGTGCTTATGCAGAGAATGAGTGCTTGCGTTTTATAGTGGTGTGCCGAAACTCACACCTGCTCAGAGACAGGCCGCCCTCCCAGGTGATAGCGTGCTCTACAAATCTGCATAACCGAGTAAGTTCAGTATGGCAGGCTAGAGTTTGTTATGGTGACAAGCCAATGTTCATGGCTGTAGCCTTGACTGGTTCTTTGTGATGTCAAATGCTATAGCTCTGATCTGGTTAATATGAAAAGTAAAGTCAAAGGAAGGAGGCCGCGGTTATTTACTGTAAAAAGCATACGTTAAAGCTGAGGTTTTTATGCGTGTACTGTTATTACACTGTGTTAAAGCCCGTGGGCAAATATTTTTCAACATGAATTTCCACGAATTACCTTACTTGCAAAGGTTTTGGTTACTCACTATAATACACTTTGTTTTTATTGGAATTTCATTGTTTTCAGGCCTGGCTTGGCAATGCAGCTGCCTGTGGATGGCTTATGTGACCACCAGAAAAAGAAATGCAAGTAGTAGTACTAGAGAGACTGTGGCTCCACCACATGTTGACCACTGTCTTTGCACACACACTTGTTTGAAACATAGTAGTGTTATTCTGCCTGAGAAGTGGGTCTATTGTTCATAACAGATAGGGGCATTGTGAACCCTTTCGGTGCGTCAGAAGGCCCCTGGCCGTCCGACGTCACAGTGGGCGTGACCATGCCCTCCCTTTATTTCACCCGCACCGCGGCGAAATTCGCACCGCGGTCAACGGGTTAAAGCAGCTCCCAAGTTAAATACAGCAGTAAAGGGGTTTGGAAGGTGTAACCCTGTGACCAATCGAGTAGGAAGGGTTTTCACATTCTCAATTGACAAACACAATAGAAAGGGGTTTTACATTGCGAAATCCTTGCAAAACACCACAGGCAGGCTTTACAATGTATGCCCTGTAATAAATGCAATTGCAAGGAATTGCAAATTCGGATCTCTCCGACATATGCAACAGCAAAGGGTTTTACACTGTGAACCCTGACAAATATAGTATGAAGGTATTTTACAGTGTGAACGTTATAACAAACACCACAGCAATGGGCTTCATATTTTTAACTAGTTGAAAAAAACAATAAGAATGGGTTTACATTGTATACTCTGTGACAAATGCAAAAGGAGCATGTTCAGTAAAGAGGCCTCTTTTTAGGTCTGGCCACAGTAAAGGCTGAATGTTTTGAGGAGACGATTTAATGTTCATGCCAATGAATTCTTTGGGCCTGCCTAAAATGTTTGACATGTCTCTCTAGGCAGAGAGAACTTGGTCATGTTTATGATAGTGGTAAAGCCAAGCGACTTACTTCATTGGTTGTGAATTGTAGCGAAAAAGGCAGTAGAAAGACTTGCTGAATGTGAAAAAAGTTGTGTGCTGCAATACGCCCATATATGGACATTGCTGATTTGTAAGGTTAGAACCTTTGGGTGAAAAAACTGCCACGTGGTACCATACAGATAATGGGAACAGAGTAGATAATGGGAACAGAGTAGATAATGGGAACAGAGTAGATAATGGGTTAATTGCCCGTGTTATTTTGCTGTACATCATGTACACCTGCGATTCAGCAAGGCCATTGGGAGCAGTTTAAATTTGCAATTACACTTTAAATTTTGTTAATATTAGTATATTTGTGTGTAGCATTTACTTGTGAGTTTTTAGAACCGCCATTTGTGATCTGGGAAGCATCTGTGGTTGAGTTCGTCCCCCTAGTGTTTAAAGATCATGCGATGTTGTGAAAGACCAGCAAAATGAGCAGGGCCTCCTGGCACAGAGTCTACAACCCTGCCCCACCCTGCTTGTTGCAATAACATATGGCAGGCGTGTTTGTACACGAGGACCTGAACCAGCCTCCCCTTGATGGACAGTAGGAAAGCTTTCAACATCAAGCGAATAGCCCACAATTTCAACAGACTAAAGTGGAGATGGGTCCTTGTCAGAGACACCAGCCACCTCTGATCTCCACCTCTCCCAGATGACCACCTAAATCTAACTGAGATGAATCCATCACGATTGGCAGCTTTGGAGCGGTACGGAGAGGGCTCTGCCACTGGTCAATTGCAGTTTAGCAGCCACCACTGCAGATCTTTTGTAGTCTCCTCTGAAACATGGATGGACTCGGACAGGTTCCCTTGGTCCTGTGCCCACTGAGACTTCAGCTCCCACCGTAGAGCATGCGTATACCACCTGGCCGGGTCAACGAGCAAGATGCACGAGGCCAATAGATCAAGGAGCCTCCGAGTCACCGAGACCGGGAACACAGTCTGAAACATCAAGATGATAGCCCGAATGTTCTTGACTCTCTGGCCCATCCCTCCAGATCAGTCACGTACCATGTCGAGTACGGCTACAATGAAATGGAGCCTCTGCTAAGGAGTCAGGTGTGACTTTAGCACATTGATCGTGAACTCCAACACTGACAGGTGGTTTGCCATCACCATGAGGTGAACAACAACTGACTGTGGCGAGCCTGCCTTTAACAACCTGCCATCTAGGTGGGGGAAGATTGATACACTCAACCTCCAAAAGTATGCCACAACCACCACCATTATATTTGTGAACACCCAAGGGGAACTTGTGAGGGCGAAAGGAAGCACGGCAAACAAAAAATGCTCGAGGCCCATCGTGAACCGCAAGTAGCGCCTGTAAGACGGGAGGGTAGAACAAGGCCTCTTGCAGGTCCAGCACTACCATCCAGGGCACATAGAACCATTGGACAAGGTGAGCATCTTGAATTTGACCTTCTGTCAGAAAAAATATTCTAGAACTCAAAAATATAAAATAAGACTAAGGCCTCCACCCTTCTTCTCCACAAGGAAGTAATGAGAGTAACACCCGGTTCCAATTTCTGAGGCCAAGACTCTCTCAATAACTCCCTTCACCAAAAGAGCCTGAACTTCCTGCAGCAAAATGGACAAGTAGTCCTCTGAAACCCGCTCTGATATAGGTGGAGAAGATGGCGAGCAGAAAAGGAATGGCAAGCTGTAGTACTGTTGACCTAACTGCAGGACCCACTTGTTGGATGCATTTGGCCTGCCACCAGTGGAGTACATGCCTCTTACAGGATGGTCGTGCTTCACAAAGGGCACAATAAAGCAGATTCAAAGATGCTGCCTTTGTGGTGAGAGAAGTTTGCTGCCTCTGCAGCTAGCTAGATCTTTCACCCTGACCGAGAAGTGACAGAGTTGCCTGGTGGTCAGGCGTGACATCTATAAGCACAACCTCTGCTGATGCCTTGAAAGGGGCAAAACATAATCAGGATAGTGTATTGAGAGCATAGAGACTGAGTGGAGGGCAATGGCTCTACTCTCTTTTAAGTGCTGTAGGGCGGAGTGGGACTACTTTCCTACATAGGCGAGACACGTCAAAAGGAATATCCCTGATTGATGCCTGAACATCAGCCAAGAAGCCGTTTATCTCGTCCATGCATGGTGCTGGCGCACCATGCTAGCCCGACTGCTCTGCCTAAACAGTCAGTATGACATTTCGCTACATCCGGGCAATCCCGAATAGTCTGTGCCAATTTGGGTCTGTAGCACTCCGGGACTGCTAGCAAGATATTTGTGACTGAGTCACATAATGCTTGGTGGTACAAGCCCAGAAAACAGCTGATATTGGCTGACAGATGAGCGAGGCTAGTTGAGGAGAACGCTTGTTTCCTGAATGCTTCAAGTATTTTGGGCCCCCTATCTGGACAGGTCAACAGTTTGGGTTGATCCTTCTAGTAGAAGCCTGAACCACTTGGTTCTCTGGAGTAGGGTGATGCATCCAAATAGCACAGTCACCTGGAGCAGATCTGTGGCATTGTGCTACCTGTCCATTTACAGATGAGCAGAGACAAGTATTGACCCAGGTACCTATGAAGGAATCAGTCATGGAAAAAATCAAATGCAGCAAAGGCCGTAATCTTTCTAGGCTGCAGACCATCTGAGAGTACATTTGTTTTTATACCAACAGACATCAATTCAAGTCCAATGCTTAACCTGCCAGCTGGATGACCACAACAAACAAGTGTATCGCTTCTGCTGAGGGACCTGGAGTGGGAAGAAGTTGTCAGAAGTGTCCAGACCACTGCCCTTTTGTAGGCTCCCGATTGAAGTTGTCCTCATCATATTGTGGGGGAAATTCATCCCCATCATCTCCATTGTGGCCAAAGGCTGGCTGACTTTGGTTAAGATCTGTTCTGAAATGTTGTTGGGCTCTGGAAAGCAGCTTTTAAGGAAAGGTGTCGTTTTTGTCTCAGGGACTAGGCGCATCAGGAATGTTTAACGATGTGACTTTGCTCGAGAGGGGTTTGGTTCAGAGTTGGATGGGATAACAGGATCAGCGTCATCCTCTGGCTTTGGCGGCTGCTTCGAAATGGCATGTCCATGATGCTGGACATGGAGTTGGCTCTGGAGTTGGAGCTGAACATACAGAGGATTCGGAAGACGCAAATGGCGCCAAAGGCACACCTGCCGGGAGTATTCTGGTTGGATGTCACTTTGGATCCTTGGGGTTGTAAAAGAATTTTGCAACATGACTTCCTTGAATACCTTAACCCATTGCAGCATCACCGATGGACTATCAAATTTGGGGTACATTGGGATCAGCTGTAGAACTGACTCCTTGGGTGAGACCAGGAATGAGGAAAGAAATGCGGGCACGTTGACGTTCTTGCATCTTCTCAGAAGGAGAGTTGCGAGGCTGGCATGAGGCCCACTTAAACCTATATTTACTTTTGTATTTTGGCCAAGAAGGCCGGTTGCAGGAAAGGCCCGGAAAGGAGAAACAGGTCTACACTTTCAACTTTGAGCAGGAAAGGGACTTCCTTCAATGTTGGGTGGTATACAGTGGGGCATAGGGCACACTACTCGCATGCTATAGAGTTGTGGCCTGAACACAAACACCAGAGACATACCTCATGAAGATCTGTCACAGACATTGCTTCCAACAGTGCCTACACAGCTTAAAACCTGTAGGTTTAGGAGGAGACATGTTTCCTTGCACACTGGAAAGAAACAGGACATACAAAAACGCATCAAGTGATGAGAAAAAGTTAGGAGCTAGCCCCTGATCCTTGTACAAAGACACAGAATTAAAGGAACCCACTTCTGCGGGCCGGGGTGGTGCTTACATGTGGCTCCAGTTATCATTTCTGGGGTACAGTGATTTAACGTGGAGCTGTAAGATGCCACCTGCCAGCATGCAGGGGCTATGCTAAACAATCTTAAGGATTCAATCTGGCATCTAAAGATGAGAAATCTGCAGTTAGAAGTATCAATCAGAACTCTAGTTCAGGTAATGCTTGTGAGAAACAGATTTTGTGTACATGTTCTATATAGGACCGGATTCACAAACTGCATTGTGCAATATGTAAAGTAGTACTGTATTAGTGTTACATACTACAAAAACAATAAACAATTCACAATTCAATGGGTGGAGATTGTCACCTACACCTCTTCTTATTTTCTCTATAGGGAGATTTTAACACATGTATGTTTACCTTTTAGAAGTAAATGTGGGAGGGAGTGGTGGGAAAATGTGGAATATGTATACAAAATGTAAGGGGTTTAGAGAAAAGTAAGGATGGGTTTAGGGAGGCACGGGTTTTTATAACCCCACACCCACAAAATAGTAAGCCCACAGCTGTTCACAAACTACAATTCTGAAGTTTCCACATCCATAAAGGGGACTAAACAGTAGTAGATGCACTCTTGCCCAGCCTTCGGCTAAAACGTCTAGCACCACACGTGGTTGCTCACAGGTACTGAATACTCAAAGAAAACAACGGGAGCATAGGTATTACTATACATAAAATTATTTCCACTTTATCACATATTATATATATTTATACTCGAACTGGGAATATTCTGATTGCACAATTGATGACCAATAACTTTTTGAAGTTGAATGCAGATAAATCAAAGGTGTTGGTCCTAAGGCATCAGCTTTAGATCCAGACCTCTACTTGGGAGTCACTGGCTCATGCCCCACTCAAAGCCCTGCTGGTACAACCAAAGAAGTTGTTGCTACCATCAATGCTGATCTTAACTTCTGCCTGCATGTTAGTAGGATCACTGGTGCATATTATTACCTTTTGAAGAGCTTATTGAACATTCTTCCTTGCATCTAAACTGAAGGTAGAAGAATGCCAACTCACCCCATTTGGATTATAGGAATGCAGACTTGCTTGGCTAACCTAAATATTTCATCTATCACCTTTGACTGTTCAAAATGCAGCTGCCACGTCTTACGTGATTTACCTCAGCACGCATCTGTTAAAATCTAATCGTACTTTGCCACTGAATAAATGGATTGCGTGTCAAACACTGCATGATTTCTCAAGACACTTGCTGGCAGATGTCCAGAGTATCTCAGTCCTCCTCTTCAGCCCTAGGTGCCTCTCGCATGCTTTGTCCCTCTTCTCATGACCTACTGGTTGTGCCCAAATTCCATTACCCCACAGCGGATAGACACTCTTTGTTGGTTCTAGCTCCTACTCCCAGTACTTCAGAGGGAAAGGACGCTGCCCATGTGAGTGTGCAGTGAGTGAGCGTGCAAGATCCAGACCTATAGACATTGCAAACCTTGTTAGTTCACCCTGTCTTTTTAACTCTTAAAATGAAGTCAGGCACAATACATTCAGCCGTTTGCACTGACTTAATAAAACATAAAAGTGTGACAAGTGAATATAAATAGCAACCAGAGTGGCAATAAATTGCAACCTAATCAATCACTTTAGCTGGGACCATGAGAGGGAGGTGGAAAAACCAAGTAGCAAGGACTCCATTTTATCAATGACGTTGTTGCTAACAGTGAGTCATGCTTCAGCACCACAGGTAAGAGTCGAAATCTCTGAATCTTAATCTGCTTTTAACAGGGAGGAGGATGTGTAAACTCCATATACGGTATTAAAGCAATGAAAAGTGCTTGCATCATTCACAATATCTCATTTTTCAGATTATTACCAGCATGCTAGTCTAACCAGAAATTTAGAGAAGGGCAAAAATATTTATAATTCTGTGACCTTTGCACATTCACTCTGTTGATGTATCAACAATTTCTCATATCTACCTCACAAAACCTGATGATTTTTGGTCTTTGGTCAGCTATCAAGGTATTACGCCAGGTATCGCTGGAATACATTTTTGGATATTATAATCACAAGCTTCGTGGTTTGGCCCCTCACTGGCTGGGAGATCGCTTTGGAAAGACCTTCTTTATTGTAAGGATAAGCTGGCTGTATATCCAGCATAGCTCTCCCAGCACTTGTACGGCTAGGAATCTACATCCAGATAGTTCAAAAATATAACTAGTTTAGTCCCCCCTTTCATCCAAGCAGGGAAGTTCTGAGCCGTTTCACGTTTCTGCACACATATGTTTTCTAAAATAGTGATAACGGAGTCAAAGCCTTTGTGGAAAAAGGCCTCAGGCACCCAACACCAGCTGCTTACCTTCTTTAGAGAATTCTTCTGACCGGATAGCTGCTTGCACAGCCAAGCTATGGAATAACTTCCAAAGAGAACATGTGTAACCTCTCAGCTCTGGTCTGCTTCCTTGGCATCCAACCCACTTGACTCTGCTAGGGAGATATATTCCGGAAATCTGAAAAATAAAACCGAGTCAAATGTTTGGTAGAGTGCATCTTACTACTGTGCTACCGGGTCTTGGGTGTACAACATTTTACCCACATCAAAGCTCTCTAAACGCATGCTCATAATTTGGCCTAAGCAGTACAAAACACAAACATTACAGGACACATGATGAGAAATGTAACTGGTGATAATATGAGCTGTTGCAAAGTTGTAAACTGTTCATAAAAATAAAACAAATAGCTTTCAGGTAACAAATCTGTCCCAAAATTAAGGAAATTGGTAGAGGTTTGAGTGGAGAACTGGGAGATAGCATTATAGCATGCAAAGAAAGGGCAAAACCCATTAGTCTTATCTGCCTTTACTTTGCTTAAGGTAAATGTGCAAGCCTGCAGCACCCTCTCTGGTGCACATAATTATCTCTCACTCTTCTAACATTTTTTAGGCCACTGTCGTAAAAGAAAAGCTAGTAGAAAAGAGGACTAAATATCAACCCATGGATGTGGGAACACTCACAGTAGTACTCAAATCCTTCAGAAAATGGAAACAAAAAAGGTTTTCCTTTAGGTCACAGCATGTTGAACCACCCATACAATGTATACAAATATTTAGAAATACATTCATAAATTCGATGAGTTGATGCGGCAAAGAAATGTATAGTTTTCTAGATCTTCAAATGAAGCATTGAAATCCTTGTTTGCTGCATAACTGAGAGACAGCCTGTGGCCTTCCATTAGCCCATTAATACTGAAAAAGTGACTACCTGGCTCCTGATATTACTGGACCTCACAATTGCCTTTGGCATGTTTGAGTAATCCACCATCATCCGCACCTTCAATACATCCTTCGCTGGTTTTCCAGCTACCTATCCAAACACCACCAGCTCGTTCACGTGGGCCCCTCTAGGTTCCAGAAGTGTGACAAGGGACCCACAAGATGGAACAAGATGAAACTGTAGACTTGAGGAAATACACGTAGTTTGCTACATGAGAACTCATCCATCCAGCATCTACTCTCCTTCTTTCTGCCTCTCCAAAGGTCATCCCTTCTACGTTGGGTCACTAGGACCTCACCACATTCTACTCTCTGGGCCCCTGCTCAGACCCAGCATCAGACCACAAGGCATGCGTCAGATACTACTCTACTGTATATACTACAAGAAGTACCTGATCACTTGCTGAGTTCCCAAAGAATCCATCATACTCCCGGTCATCTTCAATCCCTATATGGATCTCGCTGGGATGCTACTCACAGACCACATCTATATTTACTAATACACCAAATGTATTTGAGCTCTCCTCAGCGCCAGAACGTCAGTGCCTAAAATTCTGCTTGACCTTAATCCAGACCTGGATGTCCAGTAAGTATTGCAACTTAACCGTACCAAAAGCAGAATTCTTGCTGTTCACTGAGAACCACCACCAACTAGTCCAAGTTTGGATCAATTAAATGAACCTGAATGGATTTGATCCCAAACTTTCTCCCAATTTAAGTATATTGGGCGCCTAACATCCACAGAAAAACTAAGAGACCTTGGTACTAAAGAAAGTGAAACCAGCTCTCACAGAGGCCCCAGAAAGTCTGTTTCAGCTATCATACAGCTGGATGTGGTTGGTGGAATATGCTGTTCCACAGTCTCCCAGACTCCACACTGGCCCCAGTGAAAGGCATGGACATGCAGAAGGAGTAGTTTCTGTCCTGTAACTCCAGTTCTGTAGTAGGGGTATCTCTGTTATAGTCATAATCTAGTGAATAGTCCCGCCCATGTGCGTGGACCCCGGAGCAATCAAAAATAATCTCTTACAGTGTCAAAAAATGCAGAAAATGCATAGACACTTAAGAGAGAATTTAAAGACAGATAATGCAGCCAAAAGGCTACACTGTCCAGTACTTCAACTAGAAATTTCCACCATAAAATCCACAAAACAGCAAAGCCTGTACAGATTTCCCTTGCTTAACAGCAAAATCCCTCAGGAATGATAGAGAGAAGAACCTGGACAGACAAGCCCCATAGGCTGCCATTATGTGGCTTAATTAGGATACTGTGCCTTTAAGAGAACCTTCCAGAACCTTCTCTCAGTATCCCAGAATGCATAGCAGGTCCAACTTAGCCTCAGTTCTTTTCGAGGGCGTAGGAAACGCCAGACCTGTAGCATTATGATCATGAACAACACTCCACCGGGGAGGCGGGAGGGCGCTTATGACTATAACAGAGATACCCCTACTACAGAACTGGAGTTACAGGACAGAAACTACTCCTTCTGTAGTAGGGGATCTCTGTGTATAGTCATAATCTAGTGAATAGAATGGCAAGCCCATCCCCACACCAAGCGGCGGTGGAGAATAAAATAACGCCACTACTGTGCGAACAGATTCCGCAGTGAAGCCTGCCCAACCTGAGCGTCTGCCCTGGCATCAGTGTCCAGGCAGTAATGCTTAGCAAAGGTATGGACCGACTTCCAAGTGGCCGCCTTGCAGATCTCTGCAATGGGAACATTACGGAGCATAGCTGTCGTAGCAGCCTTGCCCCTGGTGGAATGAGCCTTAGGCTTACCTCCTAAGGTCTTATTAGCTTTGTAGTAACACAACTGTATGCAGGACACAATCCACCTCGAGATGGACTGTTTAGAGGTAGCAAGACCTGTCCTGACTGAGCCATAATTGACGAACAATTGGTCTGACCTACGAATATCTTTAGTCTTATCAAGATAAAACTTCAGCACCCTCCGCACATCCAGGGAATGTAAAGACCTTTCCGCCGGAGATGAAGGATTCTGAAAGAACGTAGGCAAAGTGATAGTCTGATTGATATGAAAATCAGAAACAACCTTGGGAAGAAACTTAGGGTGAGTACGCATAACAACTTTAGCATTATGAAATACAGTATAAGGTTCTTGGCAACACAATGCCTGAATCTCACTCACCCTGCGGGCCGATGTAATGGCCACGAGGAACGCCGCCTTCCAGGACAGGTGCTGCAACGAAGCCTTATGAATGGGTTCAAAAGGCTCCTTCATCAATCTGGACAGCACCACATTCAAGTCCCATGAAGGCGAAGGAAGCCTGACAGGAGGGAACACTTTCTTCAAGCCTTCCAAAAAATCTTTGATCACAGGGATCTGGAAAAAGGAAGTCTGTGAAGGGCCTTTCCTGTAGGCAGTCAAAGCAGCCAGATGAACCTTAATGGAATGGACATTAAGGCCCGACTGCGCCAGATGAAGCAGATATGGAAGGATGACATCTTCCTTGCATGACGTAGGGTCATAGTTCTTAGACTTGCACCAGATGCAAAACCTCTTCCACTTGTAGGCATAGGAAGTCCTAGTGGAAGGTCGCTTAGCCTCCTTCAGTATGCCCATACAATCCTCTGGGAGATTCAGATGGCCATATTGCACTATTTCAGGAGCCATGCCGCCAAACTCAAAGACGAGAGGTTGGGGTGCACCATCCGCCCCCCGAACTTCGTGAGAAGGTCCGGCCTGCACGGCAGCTTCATGTGAGGAAGGAGAGATCGGTGAAGCAGGTCCGTGAACCACCACTGTCTGGGCCATTCCGGGGCAATCAGAATCATTCTCGCCCTGGATTGAGACAGCTTGATGAGAACCGCCGGAATCAGGGGAATTGGTGGAAAAGCGTACAGAAAGCTGTTCGACCAGTTGATCCATAACGCGTTCCCCAGCGTCCCTGGCTGGAAGTACCTGGAGGCGAAGCCTCGGCATTTGCTGTTTTCGGCGGTGGCAAACAGATCTACGTCTGGAGTTCCCCACCTTGCGAAGACTTCTCCTAGTACTTCGTCGTTTATGACCCATTCGTGGTTTTCCTGCACGATTCTGCTCAGTTCGTCTGCCTGAACATTCTGCACACCAGGCAGATGGGTGGCCGTTATCGACAGTCCTCGAGCCAGAAGCCAGTGCCAGATCGCCTGCGCCTCCTGCGACAGAGTGCGCGATCTCGAGCCCCCCTGCTTGTTGAGGTAATACATCGTAGTCGTGTTGTCCGTCTGAACAAGCAGAGAGTTGGTCTGAAAGGACGGATGAAAGGCCTTCAGTGCCAAGTGAACAGCTCTCAGTTCCAGGAAATTGATGTGGTACGTGGACTCCGTCGGGGACCACGTCCCTTGAATTTGTAGATCTCCGGAATGCGCCCCCCAACCTTGGAGAGACGCATCCGTCACGATGGTCTGTGTGGGAATGTCCTTGTGGAAGGGAACGCCTCTGAGGAGATTCTCCTTCGAGCACCACCACTTCAGAGACTGAAGAGCATGTAGAGACAGTCGTATCCTGTCGTCCCAAGAACCTCTCCTCTGGTCCCACTGATCCTCCAAGCACTCCTGCAGAGGACGCATCTGTAGCCGTGCGTGAGGAGTGAGAAAGATGCAAGAGGCCATCGATCCCAGTAGAGAAGACACGGTCCTCACAGTCGTAGACGGAGATTTCATGAGAGCCTGAGCCTTCCGAACGAGTGATAAACGTCGCTCTTCCGAAGGAGACACGCTTGCTGACAGCGTATTGATGGAGGCCCCCAAGTACTGGATGCACTGCACCGGAATCGGGACCGACTTGGACATGTTGATGTGCAACCCCAGCTTGTTCAAGAGAACGCACGTCTTCTGGAAGTGTGCTCGGGCTTCCGAGAAGGAGGAGGCTTTGATCAACCAATCGTCCAGGTACGGGTAGACAAACACCTTGTTCTTCCTCAGGTGTGCCGCTACCACTGCCATACATTTTGAGAATGTCCTGGGTGCAGACTTCAGTCCGAAGGGCAGCACCGTGTACTGATAGTGATTGGTGCCGACTTGAAAGCGCAGAAATTTTCTGTGTTTGCATGCAATGGGCACGTGGAAGTATGCGTCCTGTAGATCTATGGCACACATCCAGTCTCCCCGTTGCAGCTGAGGGTAGATCTGATGCAACGACAGCATGCGAAACTTTTCTCTGCGAATCCACTTGTTTGCCTGCCGCAAATCCAGAATGGGCCTGAACTCGTTTTTGTCCTTCTTGCGGACAAGAAAGAACCGAGAGTACAGACCTCTTCCTCTTTGAGACAGAGGTACGTCTTCGATCGCCCTTTTCCTTAGCAGAACGTCCGCCTCCGTCTGAAGCTCGCGCAGTTGATACTGCGAGCTGACGGGAGGAATCGATGGAGGAGGGCTGGTGAAACGTAGACTGTATCCATTGCAAACAATATTCAGCACCCACTTGTCCTGAGTAATTTTTCTCCACTCTGCCAGAAAAAATTGAACGCTTCCCCCCACCGGAGCGGGTAACGGACGAGGGGGAAGTAACAGCTCAGGGACGGGACCCGGCCGGGCCCTTGGTCGCGGTAGAGGACTGTTGACGACCTCTACCACCCTGCCGCTTCTGGAAGGGCTGCCTGTACTGCTGCTGCTGCTGCCGCTGTTGATGTTGACCAGCAGACTGCCCCCTTCCACGACCCTGCGCCCCAAACCGACGCTGGTACTGTCGGAAGGGTTTCTTTTCCTTGGGCTTTTCCAGGCCCACTGCCGTCAGGGTCTCCGCTTCGGCCTTCATCCTGGCCATCTCATCATCCGCGTGCTTCCCGAAGAGGGTATCTCCGGAAAACGGGAGATTCGCCACGCGTTGCTGTGCCTCCGGTTTCAACGATGTCAACCTGAGCCAAGCATGGCGTCTCTGGTGAATCCCGTGGCAATATCCGTGCGCGGACAGCAACGATATGTCTGCTGCGGCGCCGATGGCCTGATTAGAGACCAACATCCCCTCCTTGACGATCTCCACAAAGTCCTCCTTGCGGTCTCGAGGGACGAGATCTGCGAACTGCTCCATCGAGTCCCAAAGGGACCGGTCGTAACGTCCCAGCAAAGCCGAGTCACTGGCTGCCTTCATGGACGAGGCGGATGTCCCACACGCCTTGCGACCGGCAGAATCGATCCACCGGCTCTCCTTGTCCGGAGGCACCGTGGACGCAGGGGAGGTGGCATGAAGCTTCCGAGCAGCAGTCACGATGACTGAATCCGGTACCGGGTCCTTCCTCAAGAAGGCTGGGTCTGAGTCCGGAGCCCTGTACTTTTTCAGTATCCTGGAAGGGACAGATTTCACCGTTGCCGGCGTCAGGAATAGCTGTTCGGCGGGCTCAAGGAGCCCCGGCACCAGAGGTAACAGGGGGCGAGACAAGTGCCTCTTGTGTAAAGTCTCAAAGATTACCGAGGTAGAAGCCGTAGGCGCTTCAACCTCAATGCCCAACTTCGCCGCACCACGCAGGAGAACCTCCTGAAATGTGCTAATATCGTCTATCGGAGACACCCTAGTCTCCGGCGAATCGGACAGCGTGGGCGAGTAGGAACGGGTCCCAGAAGGAGAACGTGACCTGGACCGACGTCTCTTGTGATGATGCCTGGATCGTGATGAAGATCCGCGGCCACTCCTTGATTTGTCCCGTCTCCCCGAGCGAGACCTCGACCTCTTGGGCCTCGGACGCTCCTTCGGCCTCCCAGGGTCAGGAGCTCCAGGCTTCTTAGGAGTCTTCTTCGGAGGCGTCGGGAACTTAGGCATCGACACCTCCCTCGGTGGGATCGGGGGTGGAGGAGCAACCGGACGCGGGTCCCGCGGAGCCGGCTTCGGAGGCGGGGTAGGGGCCTTCGGAGGAGGACCCTTCGGCACAGCCGGCCGCGGAGGAGGCGTAGACGGCTTCATCGGAGTATCCACCCCGGAATGCGCCGGTCCCGGCGAGCCATCACCTCTACCAGAGAGTGGGGAGCCCCCCACAGTCCTGGGCTTGTCCTTAGGACCTCCAGACGCTGAAGACCGGTGTCCAGACGACGACCGATGTCCCCTCGACGTCGAACGGTCCTTCGGCGTCGACCGAATCACACTCCTCGACGTCGAACCGTGTCTCCGTCTCGACGTCGACCCTGACCAGATCGACGAGCCACGAAACCTCGACGACGGGCGATGGTGCCTCGACGGCGACCTCGACCTCTTCGCCGGTCTCGACGTCGACTTCCTGGATCGCTTCGACGGCGACCCTTTGGACCTTCTAGACGTCGACCTCTCCAACCTTCTCGACGTCGATCTCCTCGACCGTCTCGACGTCGGCCTTTTGGAATGCTTCGACGTCGACCTCTTCGGCGCCGGAGATGCCTTACGTCTCGACGGCGACCTTGACGACGAGGATCCCCTCGACGACGATGTCCTCGACGGCGAACGGCGGTGTCGCCTCGACGGCGAGCGCCGACGCCGGGCCCTCCGATGTCGATCACTCGACGCCGACAGCGACGACGAGGATATCGACACCGGCTTCGACGGCGGCCGGAACACGTTCCTCGACGTCGACGGGCGACGTTTTCTCGACCCAGAGCCCTGGGGAGACCTGGAACTGGCCGTTGACCGTCCCCTCGACGTCGTGGTCAGCGCAACTGACCCAGACGGAGACCTTGGGCGCGGGCTGGTCTTCCTGCCCCTGGGGAGCCCCCCAGAGGCCTCAGCATGGGTAGAAGGAGCCCCTCCTGACCCACCTCGTGCCTTCAGCTTTCTCTCCTCAAGGCCCTGAAGCCTGATCTTCTTCCTCTCCTTCAGGGTCCTTCCAGAGAAGCTTCTGCAGATCCTACACTCCTCAGGGATGTGGGAAGAGGGAAGGCAGAGAATACAGACCTCATGGGAGTCTGTCTTGGCCTTCTTTCTTGAGCACTCAGGGCATTTGTCGAATAATGCAGGCATTATTGGACAAAAAAGAGTGCAGAAACACAGAAAGAAAGTCACCAGAGTACTTTAAAAGTACCAAAAATCGAAATCAGTGTAAAACACTAACAAAAACCCTTGAAAGGGAGAGCTCAATGCTCCAGGGTCCTGCTTGCAGGAGCCGGAAAAAAGAACTGAGGCTAAGTTGGACCTGCTATGCATTCTGGGATACTGAGAGAAGGTTCTGGAAGGTTCTCTTAAAGGCACAGTATCCTAATTAAGCCACATAATGGCAGCCTATGGGGCTTGTCTGTCCAGGTTCTTCTCTCTATCATTCCTGAGGGATTTTGCTGTTAAGCAAGGGAAATCTGTACAGGCTTTGCTGTTTTGTGGATTTTATGGTGGAAATTTCTAGTTGAAGTACTGGACAGTGTAGCCTTTTGGCTGCATTATCTGTCTTTAAATTCTCTCTTAAGTGTCTATGCATTTTCTGCATTTTTTGACACTGTAAGAGATTATTTTTGATTGCTCCGGGGTCCACGCACATGGGCGGGACTATTCACTAGATTATGACTATACACAGAGATCCCCTACTACAGAAGCATGCTTCATCAAGAGGCTGAAGAGGTATGACTGTATAGCCCCACCCTGATGGAATTCCACTGACTTCAACCTAATCTACAAAGCCATCATAGCTGGAAGTGCCACTTGTATGGCTGACAAGTGGACCATCTATGGTGGTTCTCCCACACCAGCAGTCAGGACACCACCAGATTTTTTTTTTTTAAAGCAACTTGTAAAGCGCGCAAATACCCTTGGGTGTCCCTTCGGCGCTACGGACTGGAAGGAAAGGATAGGCCATGGAGCGGGTGACTTATTGGCCGAAGAGCCAGGTTTTCACTTGTATCCTGAAGGTTAGCAGGGTAGGACTAGTCTTAATGTGAAGGGGAAGCGTGTTCCATAATCTGGCAGTGGAGACTGTGAATCTTCTATAGCCCCATGAAGCCTTCTTAGTACGAGGGACAGTCAGCAGGTTGGCTGCTGATAAGCGCAAGGGTCTTCAGGGCGTATATGAGCTGAGAGCTTTCTTCAGAAACTCAGGTCCTGTGTTGTGGGTTGCCTTGTAAGCGATGTAAAACGCCTTAAATTTGGTTCTGCTTCTTATGGGCAGCCAGTGGAGCTGTCGCACAACCTTGGATATCAGCTTAAACTGGAGGGTACCTGTCAGAATCCTGGCGGCTGCGTGCTGCACCAGTTGTAGCTTACTCAGGACGTTTTCCTGGGGGCTGACTAAGCGACCGTTGCAGTAGTCATCTTTAGACATTACCAGTGTGCTGATAAGAGTTCTACCAGCACTGATTGGGAGAAACGGTAGGAGTTTTTTTTTATCATCCTAAGGACGTAGAAGGATGAGGAGACAACTGCATTGGCGTGGTATATGAAATACAGCTTGTCGTCAAACATAACACCCAGATTTCTGACCTTTGTGACGGGGGACAGAGGTGGACCCAGCATGGCTGGCCACCAGATGGGGGCCCACACAGGGGAGAGATTACCAAAAATAACGCATACATATTTAGCTACGCGTACCCATGATGATGCTCTAGCAGCTACTGGAAAAATACACTCACTGACATCCCAGATGGCACAGGTTTTAAACTACTAGGCACTTGGATACAAAGATAAATAGAAGGAATCAGGGTAAAGCTAGCTGAAGGTCTCACTGCAGAAAGAGAAGCAACTGTTGAGGAAAAATACTGCCTTGAGGCAAAATACAACTGATAAGAAAACAGGCCAATTTCAATAAGTCTAAAACATCAAAGTTTGATTAATTCAGAGAACTTGAAAGTTAAATATTGATTTACTTGGTGTTTACGACAGATTACAAAAGAATCAATGAGCCAATGATTTTCAGTTAAATAGTTTTCTTGCACACAGTCTCTTGTACAAGGAAGACATCGGATTCATGCTAAAGGCTGTCTGCAAGACATGTCTCACATACAGATCTCACAATAACTTACCCTCATCTTGTTGTTTACCAGATCAAGGATGGCATCGTAAGGGATTTTGTCTAAGGGCAGGTTCACCAACCACTCGTGCAAGGTTTCCAACAATTTCTTCACAGGTTGACGACCAGGATACAGCTGATGGAAATAGATGTGAAAAAAAGGTCTTTAAACTACAACTATTATGATAAACAAACAAGTTCCAAGGGGC
Organism: Lissotriton helveticus; assembly: GCF_964261635.1. Classification (NCBI taxonomy): domain Eukaryota; kingdom Metazoa; phylum Chordata; class Amphibia; order Caudata; family Salamandridae; genus Lissotriton; species Lissotriton helveticus. The sequence goes on from NC_136065.1 coordinate 138,265,412, forward strand.
GTTCATTCCCTTTGGGTGTTTGTGTCCTATATCTGCAGTCCAATGTCTGAAAAAAACATTTATACACTATGGCTTTATTAATCATTCTGCTGAAAAAGGAAAGCACAAACTGAAACTTGTCACTGGCATAAATATATATTTATACCATGGCAGGAAAAGTTAATGTGGCCCTATAACATTTTTTAGGAGCAACTGCATTAAAACACATTCACACATTTACTTCCAACACGCAAAGGTCAAATTCCAGTTAAATACTACATTACATCAAAACTGACATGAGAAAAGTACTGTTTTGAGTTGCCTCACAGGTTGCATTTAACCACTACTTTACATAGGGAGAGAACCTTGTTACAGTCACACAGCCCCTTCAATGTGGTATTACCTTAGTGCACAAATGGAACTCGCTGCATCCTGGTTTTGGTAAAGCAAATACACTTGAACAATGTCATGGCGTGAACACCCAAGGGGCATTGGTAAGGCCAAATCGAGCATAGCAAACTGGAAATGACTGAGCAACCCTGACCCAGATGTAGCGTCTCTGGCACTGCAGCACGGGCTAACAAAAATACACAACCTGCAGTTCCATCCAAGGCAAACATCCATTCACCTGAACCCCAGGCAGCCAGAATTTGGGTCAAAGTGAGGGTTTTGAATTTGTCCAGCCAGAGGAAGGCCTTGTGAGGACAATGAGCTAAAATAGTATGCATGCTTCTGTCCTCGTAAGGAACGAGAAAACAGAGGGAATAGCAACCCATTGTTACTTCCAAGGTAGACATTCTTTCGATGGCCCCTTTGGACAATACAGCCTGCACTGTTTGCAGCAAGACGGTAAGATGCTTCTTTGAAGGCCACTGTGATGTGGGATGAAGCAGAGGAGGGTCAGAAAAGATTGGTATAGCATTGCCCGGTAGGACGATCTGGAGGTCCTATCAATCGGATGTGATGTTCAGACACTCTGGAAGAAAATGTTGATTCATGCCCCCCACATGGTGTCTGTAGGCCTCTAAATGCAAACTACAGTGAACTGGAGGCTGATGCTGCAGGGGTGGATGAATGATAGGAACCATTTCCCTGTTGGCCTGTGCCATGTCTGCAGGATGTCCAGCCATATCCATACAATGGCTGTGGTGGTAGCAGAGTATGGCTGTGCCTATACACTAACCAGCGGTACAAAAGGGGGTGGTGATGGACCGTTCTTTAGCCCACTCTGCCACCCCAGTTCAGACATGGCTATGGGAATGCCAGAAACCGGTCCTCGGAAGCTTGTTTCCGGTCCAGGGAAGACATGGCTTGGCAGTTCGGGCTGGACTGTTCCCATGAGGCACAGGGTCAGACTGATTTGCATATGGCCATGTCTGAACTGGGGTGGCAGAGTGGGCTAAAGAACGGTGATGGATTAAACCCAAATCTTTTGACTGGGTGTGAGTGTTTGATTGATTCAGATGCTCCGTCCATCACCACCCCCCTGTATACGCTAACCAGGCAGACATTGAGAAGCCCAAAGAGTGCATCGTAGCTCCTCTATCCTTAAAGTGTTTTAGAGCAGAATCAGCCTTCTATCCAAAAAGGTAGGAACCATCAAAAGGCATATCCATTTGGAATGCCTGCACATCCCAAGAAAAGCCAGTGGACCTCATCCAATAGTGGCGGAAGAGCACCACACTAGTGCCCAGTGCACACCCCAAACAGTCAGTGTTGTCCAGGCCAGCCTTGGTGACATATCTGGCTGCATTAGGGCCCTCCTGAATGATCTGAGCCAAAGAAGAACACAACTCCCCTGAAACTGCTGGCAAGATCTCACTGGCCAAAGGGCATGAATAGAGGCTAAGAGGCAGACCACAATAAGCGAGTGCAATTCCAAGGTGGCAGAGAACAACCTCTATTTAGCAAACGCCTCAACCCTCTTCGAGTCCCTGTCCAGAGGAGTCGTAGGGAATGCATTAGGTTATTGGTGGAAGATTGGATCACCAACCTCTCAAGAGCCAGTACAGATCGCCTTGTGCGAGCCTATGGCATCTGGTCTGTTTACTGGCAGGCAAGAGCATAGCTTCGCTTAAGCACTCAGTCAGGGCCTCATTGAATGAGAGTAAGGGTTCAGTTATAGTCAGCTATCCAGGGCCTCAGCTGCAAATCTGATCACCATCATAAAAAGATGCACACTCTTCAAAGGAGGTCTAATAGGTGACAACAGCTTTGCGCTCGGGAAGATATGAAGCCCACTGGCTGCTTGAAAGCCCATGTAAATGTCCTCATCATCACCATAATACTGTGTGTGAAAATCATCCTCATCATCATTGTCAAGCTGATCATAATTAAAACCAATAACGTAAAGAAGCCTCTGAGGAAGGCTTTGCGGAAGAGTGTTGTCTGAATTGGGGTGCTCTGGGACAGAGTGTGCTTGAGTGGAGTCAAGGTGCAACCTCAGTCTAGATCAAAATGGTTTCAAGTCAAGGTTGTACCACAGAGACGGGAAGGGCTCTTCCTCCGGTGCAACACTGACTCCTCGTAGGCATCAATCTGCCACAGCATCGCCAATGGCTCAGTGGGGAATACAAGTGGGGGCACAATGGGACCAGTTGAGGAATCGGCACTGCAACCGGGTCTCTGGAGTGAGATCAAGTGGCTCCTTGACGCTCTCCTGACTTCTCTTTGGATAGAGAGTAGAGGGTGGGGTTGTGTCGCGTTTCCACTTCTTGCATTTATTTGATTTACTGGAAGAACAGGACCACGAAGAAGACCTGTCGCAAGAGCGGCCTCGAGAGCGGGTACCTGTCCGCGCCCTCAATTTGGAACATGAGAGGGACTAATATGAGTCTCAGACTTCTTTCCCAGTTTCCAATCATTCGTATCATGGCAGATTCTTTGCTAGGCTTGGAGACGTACAACTACCACAATCACCAGAAGCAGACCAGATGTGAAGTCTGTCACTGACATCTTTTCCCGATAGTTTTCCAACATTAATTGCATCAAATATTGTGGTGATTGATGGTGAGAATGTTGAAACAGTTTTTAGTGAAATGTTATTGATCTGCAAGCATTTGTCTAACATGGTTTGTCATATAGTTTGAGATATATAATATTTTGTCAAAATGTGTAATTAATATTATGCAATTAATGTAAAGCAATTTACACAAAAGATTTTGCCTACATAAAATGAATTTGAAGACAGAAAAATAGTATGTTATAAAATGTATGCATAAAGTTGAGCCTTCCGAGAGTCATAAAAATGCTGATTTGACTGTTGAAGTATATGAGGGGAAGACGGGGGTGTTTTCTTTATTTCCCCTTTTTCCTGTGGCGGGTACCCTATTGACACAGGGGGTCCTTTTTTTCTCGATTATCACGAGGGGGAGCGTCACACGGAGTGGGCAGGGGAAAAGCACACTGGCGACAGAGAGCACCATGGAGTGGGGCCAGGAGAGAAAAGTATACAAGGGAGACAGCTGAAAAACACACACATTCATGGTGTGCTTAAACCAAAAGGGAAAAAGTAATGCTTGAAAAGCAATCAGTGAAAGGACCAAAGTAATGCATTTATGCTCCAGGGGAAGGAAAAACACAAGAAGAGGAAGGAGGCATACAAGTTAACAAAAGAACAGCAAGCACATGACGGTGACAGTAAAGACAACCTACGCTAAGCAATGGGCAGGCCTTAAGACTATAGTAACCTGACAAAAAGGGTCTGTTCCCTAACAGCTTGAGCTGTCTAGTATGCAAGACCTAAAAAGTCCTTCTTTGAATCACGTGACTGTTAACCAAATTGTGTGATCCTAAGCCCTTCACCTTACTTTACTATTTCATTTTCTTTAACCATCCAGTTTGAGAGCACAATAATAAAAACCTCGCTCACATATGCCTAGATATGGACAACATAAAACAATCTTTCTTCATGTTTAACAACAATATAGGTTACATGGATGGAGATCATGACAAACTGAAATATTTTGGTTAATTCATGGCAGGGTGGTCATGGTGCAGGGGTATTCTTGAATGTTTTATTAAAAAAATTACAAACAAAACGTCACTAAATTCAGTGATATAATCGCAAGAATTTCATTAAGGCAGAGAAATTACTAAAAATATTTATTTTTCATTTTAAAGTCTTTATCATATTTTTTCAAGCTATTAGATGCCTCGTTTAGATCTTTCGAAGGCTGGGTTCATGCCCAGATCCCTGGCTCGGCTCTCCCCAACGGTATCCATCTCCCCCACAAATTTAGAGTCTCCTAGGCCCTTGGCAAAAACAATATACAAGTAAGCTTGCTGCATCATCCAGGACTTCTTAAGTCTTCCCTAGTGTGTGAGAATTCACACTACAAGCAGAGTCAAGGTAAGAGCATCTCCTGTTGGGCAATGTCCATGAAAGCGCACTATCGCTCACGTGTCACAATCGCCCGGTAGAGACACCAGCTCTAAGAACATTAGGGACAAGATCAGTGCAAACACCACCACGAGCACTAGAAGAAAGCCATTCCGTAACAATATGCAGGGCCATGTAAGCACAGGCCGATGCAAACAAGAGCATGAAGGCCAGTAGAAGGGACTGTGAAGGAGAGGAGAAAGGAGCCTGAGGTTTGTTGAGAAATACCAGAGGCAGAAAAAAACCTTCAGCACCGAGGAACAAAGAACAAGAGTGGAGAAGGGTAAATAAGCAGCAGCATCCCTATTGCCAAAAAAACCACAGTCAGCCTGACTGTACAAACTCTAAACTCCTTTCACAGGAGACCTCAGCTAATTGGGGTGGAAAAGAGGATGATCCTGTCTGTACCTCCCCAGCCCACACTCCAAAACAAAAACCACAGGAGTGATTCAAAGAAAAGTCCAGCAAAGCTGTGTGGGTGGCTCACAGAAAACCAGAGGGACTCAAGTGAGCACTACAGTGAAAGAGCAAAGAGGAGTCCATTGATCCGGCCACAGAGCCCACTGTGTCAAGACCTGATCTAAGAAGCTATTTAGCAGTTCCAAAACCATCACGAACCATCTCAGTAAAGTAGCCGCTGGCATGACATGGGAGCAGTGGAAACACCCTCCGTGTCATCGCCAAAACAACATAGGAGTAGCGGGAGAGCAGGCAATTAACAATACATGAACATAAAGCCACAACACCAGAGTGCAATATTTTCTTCACAATCTCCTCAAACAGCTGCCATACTACATCTACCAAGGCAGATGAACACAAAGATGGAGAGATGACATTCTCCTTATGAGGGGAAGCCACACAGCATAGATGGGCTCCAGATTAGAAGATAGAAAATCAGGGTCACCAGGAGCTAAGTGGTAACAATGTGTGGCTCGGTGTGCGCACTCCACTAGGGCAGAGGATGGCCGATTCCAGATGCACGTGATGGGCGCCATCAGAGCCTGGTTTAAGCGCAGCATGAGGTCCAAACAGGAAGGGCTAGCCTGGAGGATTCCAGTTAACAACTTGGTCTTAAACCTCTGGAAAATTCAAGACGGATTAGTTAGTTACCTGTAATCCTAGTTCTCTTCCAGGGGTATCCACATCAAAGTCATAAGCATTAGAATATTCCCGAGCATGGGCGGGAATATTCTAATGCTTATGACATTGATGAGGATCCCCAGGAAGAGAATTTCACAACCTTTTGGACAGCCTCATGGAAAGAAAAAATGTCACTGGAAGGAAGACCTGGGTCACACTTTAGGTCAATCACCAGCTCAGACTCCGAACCATTGCCACTGTGAAAGACAAGTGAAAACTCTTCCTGTGACTGAAGAAGAAAATGTGAAATATGCTTTCTGTAAGTCATCCATGACTTCACAACTCTTCCCTGAAGGCATACTGGATGAAGCAGCGGACACTTCAGAGCGAGCCTACTGCCAAGAACTCCAAGGTCTAGGACATGAAGTGCAACAGGATATCACAAGTGGCAGTCGCACAGCCCTAATTAACACCAACCAAGGTGGCAATCATCATCTGAGAGGTCAGATGCGGACCCTGCACTGGTGCTGACCACAGCATGACCAACACCAAAGACTGCAAAGCTACGGAAAGACCGTCCACAGCACAGTAGATAATGTTGGGTTAGGGATGGTGCAGATCAGGAGGTCAAAGCTGACTTGTGCAGAGGCTGCCCTGAGGAGGGGCATGTGTCAGGGAAAGGAAAAGCCAATGAGGTGCTTGAAACCGGTGGTGGCAGCAGCCAACGGTGGAGGGCCATACGAGGAGCCCAGAAGCTCCTTTAGCCTGAAGATGCACCAAAGAGAGACCGGGGATGCCTAAGCCTCATCAGGGGAGCTTGAGGGATGCTGCCACTAGAGTGGGGTCTAATAGTAATTGAAGTTGTGGGGAGCACTCCGTTTCTAATAAAATATTACCAGTTGTACTAGTTATTCAAATGGTGCTATGATTACTCAGGGAAGTCACTCCTGGGTGTTTAAACATTAAGTTATGGTGAGTAATAACTCGCCTAATCATGCACTGTTCACTTAGTGCTCCGCACTTTAAATAATTTCAAATGTTTCACCACATTATGATATATCTGTACATATATTTTCACATTTATTCAAACTTTTTTTCAAAATTAATTATCAATTTTTTAGGTATTTGTTATTGCAGTCTTCATAACAATTTCCATATGCATACGCAAATAAATCAATAATGCGTTACAATTGTACATGTAATTTACTACATTTCATTTTTCAAGCAATTGTCGTTTGGCCCAATGCATTTCGGCACGCAGGCGGTGCCTTCATCGGGGCAATTCTCATGTTCACTGTAGGTGTTCTAGTGTCACAGAAAATCGTTTCTTCTAGTCGAGTGGGGTCAGCATCGGATAGCAGCAAAGTCGGGAGTGGACCCGACCGCGCATCCCTGGTGAAGGGCAGAACTGGGACAGCAATATCAGGCCTCTGCCCAGGCAGGAACCAAGTCAGAAGGCGCATTGAAGGTCAGAGGATGGGCGACCACAAACCAATGACCTGCCTTAAAATTGAAAGTGACTGATAGGAGGGGCACCTCTGGTCTGGATACAAGTAAAGGGTGTTATAAAGGGAGACAGCAACATAGAGGACAAGTCTTCAAATCTACCTAGGGCCAGATCCCAATCAAGGTAAGAACCTATTACACCCAGGCCAACCCTTTACCATCCAATGGAGGCAGCGAATGCAAAGGTTTACGCAAAGCAGGTCTGGGGAGGCAGAAAGCACTAGAGGAAGACACCATGAAGGGGACCAACCACAGCAACTGGATTAGTAGCACCGTAAAGCTTGAAAACCCAAAGACAACTTTAGAGAAAAGGACAGTCCGCGTCAAAGGGCATGGAGAAAATGGTACAGAAAAAGAAATTGGCATCAGAGTGCTGGTACAGGGTTCTTTGGCACCATATCTGGGGCGTAATGAAGTCATCAGCGCTGGTGAGCTATTGCAAAATGTCCAGAAGCAGTCTGGTGCCTGGGGGAAGGTTCACGAAATGAGGAATCTGCAAGTAAAAGTGTCCATTAGGAGAAACCACTGTGCCACATTTTCACTTCAGGGCAAATGAGTAGAGTCAAACTGGACTAAGAAGCAGAGGCCACCATTAAAATGGCATTGAAGCACAGTGAAGCAAATGCCAAGGGCCACACAATTGAAACCTTCCTATCTATCCATGCACAAGGAGATGACCCAATGCAATTTACTCCAAGTAACCTTGTGCCCCTAGCAGACTGAAACAGAATAAAACTATTGCACTGCTCTAAGTAAACTCCCTCACGGTGCTCTTTATGAGAAGAGGGGAAAATGCAGAGGATTTCCAGTACATGAGTTTGTAGTTTTTGTCATAGATTACGGTGGCAGTCTTTCGTAAAGTTAAGCATCGGGAAGAAGCTGGCCAGTAGGAATAAAGCTGGTCCCGGCACAGAGATATTTACTCTGAAAGAGTTGCCAGAGCCAGTAATCCTTGTACATAAGGCAGGGGTCTCTGGCAAGGAGCCATTCCGGGAGATCCATCAGCAGAAACCAGCCATGCTGTTGAGAGGAGAACCAGCCATACCACTGGCTTCTAATAGAAACCGTGCTATAGAGTGCAGCTGACCAGTATTGAGAATTTGGAATGACTTCATTCATTCCGGAAGGTGAGCCTACAGGCAAGAGGACAACTCATTGGCTGGCATTAGTGTAAGAACGCACAGAATTCGTTTTGCAAATGGGGGAAAAACCTCAAGGGGGGTGGGGGCGGCAGCCATTGGCACATTCAATAAGAAAACACAAATTATACAAAATCTATATAATTTTGAAAATCTGCATGTAATCGGAGAACTTGTGAATGAGTGAGGCGAGAACACTAAAGCGTTAATAGTGGGAGAAACTAAACAATACATTTAGACATTCCTTACAATTATTAAACCGTTATGTCTCTCACGACCTGTATTATTCTGTAAGAAGCAGTACGAATACTTATTAGATTGCTTTTATGCATCTATAGTATCGGTCTAATGGTATTTTCAAGTCATTATTTTACACATATAGCAGGACAAGGCACACAACAGAAGAGTAAATGCACACAACAGAAGGGTAAGTGCACACCTGGGAAACAACTGCAATGAAGTCCTTGAATGTTTTCAGCTTCTCCCCTTCCAAGGTCTTATGAGTGGCCAGCTCCACTCTAAGCAGATAATGCAATCCAGACTCAAGGTCGGCCATGTACAGCTTGGATCTAAAACACAAAGACGGTAAAAAGTATTACATACACCAGTACTCTAATTAAATAATACCCCAATGCGACACTCGGGAACTGCAGAAAGAGGGAATGGGGGTGGGCTATAAATGGCTTCGCTAAAGGAAGCTTGGACTGATGCCACCCGTCAAATTCATTTGTTTTAGGTTAGGCTGGGCTCATGTTTGACATATTTTGTTTTACTTGAGGGCTGGACTCTTGAAAACCCATGCTTGGGCTGTTCTTGCTTATAGTTGGTGAGCTGTTGCCTATCTGTAGTAGTTTATGTTATCTGAAGTATTTGTACGCCACAGAAGTAGCTCTGAGAAGCAATGAGGAGCAGTACATACAACATGAGACTATTAATTGTCCCTAGGAAGAAACTAAAACACATATGCCTGCAGTTCCTTGAGAACAAGCGCTGGATAGCAGAGACAAGCAAAAAATCAGTGATGGATTACTATTTGATCCACAAAGGCCAGGGCCTACAGAAATACTTGACCAGGGTGCAAAGCCCCTATGGGCGCATGTTATTGACTAGATTTAGGGGGGCACCTTCTTTAGACTGATCACATTCCCGGTGGAAAATTGCTGGTCTAGAGATATGGAGTTATGTCCCTGTGATAATGCATCAAAACAGTCTACTTTGCATTGTACATTATTTTGTAAATTTTTTACTATGCCAAGAAAGAGATTTTTGCTTCCCCTGTTAAAATACTGGGGCCTAAGGCATTGTAAGACTGCCCTTATGAAACTCCAAATGCTGGAAAGTGAATTAATTATGCATCTTGTTTTATCATTTCTAAAGTCTAGAATTAGATCCAGGAAATCAATGAATTAACTGATTTTAACATGTATTTGTCATCTAGACTCCCCCTTTTTTATGATGTATTTTAATGTATCTTCTTAAATCTTCTGTGCTTTTATGATGGACTTTTATCAAATCGAATAAAGCTGTTTTTGACTTGACTTTAATTGATCACTCACATAAAGACAAACACAGGACCACACTGAAGCACCACCAATGACAATCCAGGGAACATCCTCAATCCAAAATCAATGTGGGCACAGCAGGGCACACGGCGAAGATTCAAGAACATCTGTGCTGTGCAAAAAAACCCAAAGATAAGAGCTCTTTTAACAGGCTAAGATCAGACGGGTCCTTTCTGCCACCCTGGGTCCCTCTGCTGTTCTTGGAGAAACACTAATGGGGGATCAGAGCATTAAGCAGATGAAAACAGCCGGCACCTTTCCCTTCACAGATATTCCACATATTAACAACAGCAGAAGAACAATAGAAAGCATATCACAGGAGCAGAGAGAGAACGGCTGCATCTAGGTTCCTTCTAGGCGCACCATACACTTTACATGCTAATATGCAATTAGTAAATTTAAAGAAAACGCGAAAAAAGTATGCCAAAAGCCCGTTGCTTTTATTGCTCAAATGCAGCACTGAAACCTGGAATTAAACAACTAAACTCACGTGTGACAGTTTTAGTATGGAAAAACAACATCAATTTTGTTAACCAGTCGGATAACGCATTAAAAAGCATGCAGAAAAAACAGGCCCAGACGGTAAGTGCTCTGTATCTTCAGCGGCTAAAGATGCTCTGGATTATGCAAATGCAAATCTCCCGGAGCCTTCTTGCGACTCTTAAATAGGCCGAGCAAAACCATGAGTGGACTTTGGTGGTGTAAACAAATGTGCTTCCAATGCCTAACAACCAAATATATTCCAAAAGCAATCTGGTGTGTGCCTGGGGGACCGTTTTCAATGTGGACAGCTACACGTTTACATTTGTATATGTTGGACACATTTTTGATTAATCCATCTCATGTTTGCATGACTAGGAATGTATTTGCTGATTTAGTCAGTCGTTTTTTTTAGTTAACTATAAACTGAACTCATTAAAAGATAAAGTAACAACGCTATGTGTTAATTAAGAATTAGCGAAAAAAAATGTACAAAGGTGAATGCTGAACGTTTGCAGTCTTCTACAATGTAATGCAGAATGTTCTATAAAAAAAATGGCTGCTGACCTTATACGCCTAAGATGGCGGCCTCCTGATGAAACTCGCTTCTTTCAGAAGGCACAGTCGAATAGATCACTGTAATGGGGGAACGTACCCAAGGTCATCAAATGGGAGGAAGTCGGAACATCCACTCCCTTCTGCTGCTTTCACAAAAGTGAAGGTTAAGTTTGATTTTAGGTCCTTCGTGCATTTGCTATTTTGTTACTACAGCCCGGATTGACTGGCGCCCTATCCAAGATGCCTGAAGAGAACCCACCCCTCCAACGGCTGAGAGTGCACCGTAGTCCGTAGAACGCATGCACTAAAGGTGGGAGCCAGACAAAACACCCCTCTCCACCAAAGTCCTGTAACGGCCTGCACTGGTGCTGTGACCAGCGACCATGTACAGAGGGACCTGCCCCTTTCTCCTCACCCGAATTTCATATTCAGATCCTGAGACCCGACCCAGGCATTTCCACCCAGGTGCATATGGAGAACAAAGGCCCTGGTAAAGGGGGGGCTCCTAGCTTGGCTAGTCGGTCCAGGTTTGACATCAGTGTTCAAGCACCTTCAGGATGGGTCGGTCTGGCCTATAGAAGACAATAAGGCAGTGTCCGACGGGCTGGTCTCACAGATCAGTGTGGGGGTCGGATTGTTTATACAGTATGTGGGCCTGTTTTATGGCCAGGTGGGCCAGTGTTTACTGTTGATTTCCCAGATATTACCACAAACATTGCCTGCAGCAAGCACAAACCCACGCGGTCTTGCATACCTTGCTTAACACCTTCCATGCTGGTGACGGAACCACTCCGTCACCAGCCTCGGACGCACTGTGCTGGTGACGGAGTGGTTCCGTCACGGCCTGGCCGACGCGCGTTCTATTGAGCGGGCGGGGCACAAGCACAGCGCGCCAGAGGCTCGTGACGGAGCAGTTCCCGCGCGGCCCCCCTAGCGCTGCGGCGGGATTACCGCCGCAGCCAAGGGGTTAACACTATTACAGCCTGTTCAAAACTGGCCCGATTAGAAAATGTTGGTCACTATTTTAGCTGTATGGTTTCTTAACGGGGGTCACTTTTATCTTGGTCCCCGGGCCTATGTTTTATCCCAGCCCAAGCCTCTCTTCAGGGGTGACGCCTGCTTCACTTTACATTTCATCCACGTGTAGACCCCAAGGAAGCGTCTTCAAGCCTCTGGTTGAGCTTTTTCCAAGCAAGACCGTGATCTGCTCATCAAAAACGACCACTCGATTTCGTGGGTATGGACACAAGCCCCGACACTGTGCAGGTGCCATCTGCCCAGCTCTCCCCTCACTGGGCCTGACATTCTGTGGGACCACTAAGGGAATGCTGTAGTTTTTAACTTATGACATCAGAGCACAAGGCCCTGCTGGTTCTGGGGCGTATACACAATGTGGGCTGCTACTGCTGTGTACACTGTTGCTGCCCCCTGGCCAAAATATCACAAGATGGTCTCAGCCGAGGCTCTAGTGAGTGGTAGACCTCTTCACCTTGGAGTGTGGAGAGTAGACATTCTCCCATTACAAAACCCACACACTTTTGCTGCAGCGGGTCCATAACTTCCCACCCTACGTCAATGTCCGATACCTATGGGTGGCTGTGACAGATTTTGTGGACGTGGTGCAGTTAATGTTCACAAATGACGTGTGTGGTTTCCATCCTGCAGACATGGGGGATGTGGTCCAAGCCCACTATGTTACCTTGAAAACCTGATAATCTGTATACTTTCCCCTTGTAGTTCCCAGTCGCTCGTCTGAGAGCTAGAGGAGGGAATACACATTCTGCCTCATCCAGGTCTAAGCCCTAGAGGGACAGACAGACAGACCAAAGCCGCTTTACTTCTTTTGGGACCTCTTCCTGCAGATCTGCTCAGCAAGCAAGTCATACTTGATTGCCCAGGACTTTTCGAAGTCACATTCTATGGCCGCCTGGCAACGCCATCTTCTGTCCTTCATTTAGAGCAGTCTGAAATCTGCAGAGACGCCTCAACGAGGCTCCCAGTTCGAGACTGCCCCCATCCTCCCTGTGTGCATGAAGTCGGGAAGATGGACTCAACTCTGGGTGTGCATTATTCTGGTTTTGAACATGCCACGCCCTGGCTTCTCACCAGTGCCGCCGGAACTGGTTATGAACTGGCCCTACGTGACCAGTTCCTTGTAATTAAGCGGCATCTGAAGAAGCCCTGGTGCACCAGCAGGCATGGATGAAGGACCAGGAATGTTACTCTTAAATGGCCAGATGCTGAAAGACCAGAAACAAGCGCATGTCTCTGGCACAAACCCTGCTGCTGCAACTCCCCCTGGGCAGAGTAGAGTAACATGAACATCAGGGGAGGTAGAGGTCCAACTACAAGAGTCCGTGAAGTGAGGACAGGTTACAGAGAATTTGCTAAAGTTACAAGATAAGGACTGATAATTTACTCGAAAAAATCCTGCACACTAAATCGGTTTAGCGCCAAGGCATTATAATAAAGTAAAGCACCAATTGAGGTGGTAACCTTATTGAGAGACATTACTGTCTTCCTAGTGGCTAACCAAAACCACCTGGACTGCTCTGCCTAGTTATCCTGAGAGTGAAGTGCTAAAAGGGAATACTCAGTAATTGGGATTAGGGTTAAAAACGTACAGCAGGCCCAGGAGACCAGTAGTAAATAACAGTTTTCACAAATTAAGTGTGGTAGTCTCTGCCCTCGAGCCACACAACCAGATCTCATGCAGTATTTTTTCTCCTTCCGTTAAAAAATATGTAACTATGGTCTTGGCTCAAGACACAGGACGCAGAAAGCAAGACAAAGAAAAACAGTAAAAACACTACATTCAAGCGAATGGAGGGGCAGCACTAACAAAGGTAGGTCTCCATGTATCCTGCTATGCAAGGTGTATTTTTAAAGTACCCGCGAGGGTATCCTGGTACTGAGCAGGTGTGCGTACCCGGCCCTGCTCATGGCAGGTTGGTTAATTGAAAAATCAAGTTTTCATCTTCTTGCAGAATCTAACCCCTTCACTGCGGGGCTGTTTCCCCCGCTGTGCTGGAGGGCGGAGTGGCGCGCACAGCGCCCCGGTGCTCATGAGCTCGTCATGGCCACACCCGTTCCCATGGAACGCTCAGCACAGCAGGGGAATCAGCCCAGCGTGCGAGCGTTCCATTTAACGGGCGCGGTCATGACGAGCAGAGCTCGTCATGAGCACCGGAGCGCCGTGGCTCATGACGAGCTGAGCTCGTCATGAGCACAAGTGGGGTTAAGGAGAGAGGAGGCGGCTCTGATGTGCAGTGGGAGGTCATTCCACGAGTTAGGATCTATGTAAGAGAATGCTGGTCCTCCTGATGTGGGCCTGTGTATGTTTGGGACGTGTGAGAGTAGGAGTCTATATATGTTTGGGACGTGTGAGAGTAGGAGTCTAACAGAGCAGAGGTGTGTGGGTGGTTGATGGATGGAGATGAGACAGTTCAGGTAGGTGGATCCCGAGTTGTGTAGTGCCTTGAAGGTGTGTGTCAGGAGTTTGAATTGAGTGCATTGTGGACCAGGAGCCTGTATAGTTCCGAGGTGTGATGTGATTCGAGTTCTGTGTGGGAGGTTCAGGAGTAGTCTGGCTGCTGATTTTTGGATGGTTTGTAGTGTTCTAGTGAGTTGCTTGGTGACCCCAGCGTACAGGGTATTCCCGTAGTTCAACTTGCTGGTGATTTGAGAATAAGTGACAGTTTTGATGGCACTGATTTGTCCAGTCAGGTCCAGTTTTCTGATTAGGATTATTCCAAGGTTTATGGCGTGGGTTACGGGTGTCGGTCAGAGTTCGGCCAGCCACCAATTGGGAGTCCCATGATAAGGTGTTCTTGCCAAAGATTAGTACTTCTGTCTTGCCGGTATCAGCTTCAGATAAATGGCTTTCATCCAGTTACCGACTTTGTTCATCAAGACAGCGAACTTGTTTCTTATGTTGGGGATCTTTTCCAAGAGGGAGTGTATAAATCGCGAATTAAAACGCATCACTACAAACTAAGAACAGCAGTTGAACAATCACACCATGGATAACTTGAATGTGTTCAGATGCTGAATGCATTTTATACCTCGTTCAGGATTGGTATTATTTACAACATGAATTTGGTGTCAATTTGAAGCAATATATAGCTATTCCAACACGTCTCTCGAAGATGTTGTGGTTTGCCATTGATTATACCCAACCCGTGCTATGGTTCTATAGACATTTTAGGATCAGTAATGACAGAACTGCATGTTTAGTTTCCTTGATTTGAAAATATAGAACTCCTAAGGTGAGTAAACAATGTTTTGAATGGCTGTCTAATGGGGACTTACGCTGTGTATCTTTCAGTTGCTTAATTTCTTTTTCTTCAGGAAAAGGCGTACGGATCGAAAAGCCCTGGGGTTGAAATAGGTGATCAATGCTACGAATTGGAGACTTTCGCTGACAAGACTTTGACGTGATGGGTATTAATGGTGCACAATCTGGAAGCTTGACTAAAAATCATTGTTTTCTACATTTTGGTGAATAAACTATTATAAATCAATGCAAGAAAAGTGAACTTTGAAAATGTAACCTTTTGATTTCGTGCCCTGTATGAGGTCCTGTAGACTCTTTCCAATTATTAGCTTTGTGAGTACTCTGCCGCCCAGTGGCAAAACCCGAAAGTGCACCCACAGCTGTACATTTTAATCTTTGCGCATTGAAGCAAGTTATGCATGTTTGCATCATACAGGGCCTACAGATTTATTACCTTCCTTGTAAATTGCCCCATAAGTGTTGTTACAATAAAGGATCACTTGAATACCCTGGTGCTGAGTAGGGATTGTAATACCATAGCGCTTTACATAAGGATGAGACACACCTCTCAGTTGCACAGTGAGTGGGGTTTATGGTTTATCAGCTTATTCCTTGGAGGAATACAATACTTCCTTGAAGAGGATATGCAGCCTCAGAATTATAACCATTGTTTATTTTCCTTAAAGTCAACCAGTGACCAGTGCCATGTTCATCAGCTTCATGTGCCACTTTTTTTTTTAGAGAAGTCCTCAAATTCTACATGACTTTGCTGCATGAGAGCAACGTTTAAAATGTATAAGGAATTTACAAACTAGAAAAACAGAAGGACGAATTTATCAAGATGGAAGAGGAGATCAATAAGATCAAAACCCTTAGACGCACCAACTATGGAGCAGCAGATTTTAATGTCAAAATAATTTGAAGACTGAATACATAACTAGTAGATATGCTAGCTCACAATGGAAATAAATCTCTATGGGGCAAAAGAACAACTGAGTATGAACAATTAAAGCTTATATCCAATGCACTTTAAACTGAATGATAGACTATCCAAACCTGGTAGGTATCCACTTCTCTACACACTTCTTTCGTGCACTCCCCATAGCTCAGCCGCTGGCTTGTTCAGAGTGCTTTGAACAGAGTCTTCAAACAATTTGCACATAAGGCACCTTGGACGCAAGCGCTTTCTGTCCATCCAGACACCAGCATCTAATGCATAAGCATGCTTCTTGCACTTGGTACTCTTCTAATGCACACATAGGCACAGTGACAAAAGAGGATAGCAGCACATCTCTGGTTCTCATGTATAACATCAAGAGTTTGTGACATAGGCTCTTTCATCCAAAGTAGAGAAGTAGGTGTACCGGTTCGCAAATGCGCGCCGGTGCCTCATTGCGAGTAAAAAGCTTAATAAAAATGTAACAATACACCTAAATGCTTTGCCACGACCTCCGGTCACACCAATTGAACTTCATAGCCCATCGCTCTATTAATTATTAAAATACACTTAAGGCCTAACAAAACAGACCCAGACTGTAATCTGTCGGAATCCGGCAAGTGACGGAGACATAGCACAGACAGCGATAGTACTGCAAAGCCATACACATCCTAGAATGGGAAGCATAAATCCCTCTGATGCAACACAAAAAATATTTCCAGGGACTCTGGAACCATACAGCAACGCAGGACCAAATTATGCATCAGGGTTGAGTTAGTGGCAATAAGAAGCAAACAATGAGGCGCAATGCAGCACATTGTGTAGGAGTATTACACAATTCTTTTATCTTTCAGAAACACTAGTACCGTCTGGGCAAGTGATTCATTTCATTGGTACCAGTCAACACTACAATACAAGAATCAACAACGAATGACAGCCAGTTAAACTTTGCAAAATGTCTGCTGTTGCATGTCATCAATTGACAAGTTTCACCTGATATTGTGAGATCAAAATTTCCAGACAAACGGCTTGGTGCTGCCACCCTATAAGGTCCAGACAACCAACCCGCTCAACACTCCTGGAATCAGAAACATACCGTCTGGAAGGAGAAGCAGTCTTTCACCACAACAGACCATGCGTATCACTAACTCACTTGTTCTCTCTTTTAAACCTCATTTTGTCACAAAAGATGAAGTCAAATGCAATTTCTTGTAGCGCCCATGCAACGCTCTTTGGTTAAGGGCAGGGTGCGCAATGTCTGGAAGCGAGATGGGGAACACAATAGGCATGCTTCGCACAAGCACACGTGTGTACCACTGCCATTCTGGCACAATTAAACAAGGCGTTAGAGAGTATGTGGAGCGGCAACACCGAGGCACATCCACACAAAGGGTAAGAGAGTTGCTTTAACTATGGAGATGCTGCAGCTTTTACTCTTTTGGATCGAGGCACAGAAATATTCTCAGAATCTTTGCCGGCGTACTAAGTAGACGCTGCAATATCTTTGGAGAGGAGTGGTGTGGCTCACTGGTTAGAGGCAGCAGACCCGGAAGCAGAGAACGGCCCGGGACCAGGGTTCAATTCCCGACGCGGCAGGGTCGTGGACCAGGGTCAGCGGACTCGATAATTCTCGCCTCGGTGCCTACTCTAACCAGGGATCACACTCGGCAACTCTGGGCATTAGCTTGCCTCATCTCTACAACGGCCCACCACATTCGCCGGGGATGCCTGGTTTCACCTTGGAGATACCCAGTAAGGATCATCTCACAGGGATAGCCAGGACGGGTTCCCCAGCGGTCTACAGCGCCACGAACCTCAGAGCAGCAGTGCGCTTTACAAGACACATACATACACACATTACATCTTTGTCAGTCACACAGTCTGAAGTTGACATTTTGTAAGTGTCTGCTGTGTTCTTCCTGAAGGAAGAGTACAGGCTACAGCAGGTAATAATCAGGGTCGGATTGGTAACGCGGGCACTCGGGAAATGGCCGAAGGGCCGGTACCCGAGTTCCAGCTGTGGGCTGCTTTTTTGGGCAGCCTAGGGGCTGTCTGTGCTGTTAGGATGCGGCCAGCGGCCCAGTGGGTGCCCGAGTGGCCTTCCTAGAGGCAGATGGGCGGAGGTGTCACTTCCTTTCTCTCGCTGGGCCAGCCCATTAATGTATGTTGTATTGAGCTGGGGCAGGGGGCCTGAGCAGAAGTGGTCTCACTTGCATTCATGTGTGGCTCAGCAGTGTGAGCCACACGTGCATTTTTTTTTTTTTAAATCTAAGTGAAGTTAATAAAACATGCCTCCCACCCCCTTTTCTTTTCATAAAAGTTCGCTGAAGCAGTGTTTTGTGGAAAAGCAATACGCAAATGTGGGCCACTTTTTTTGGGGTGTTCCCGGGCCGATTTTTGATCCCAATCCAACCCTGGTAATTATCCATATTTCCAGTCTTTATTTTTTCTGTCTGTACCTCTCTCCACAGATGTCACTTGTTCTCTTGGGGGAGGGAGGAGTTGGGAGTACTGGCGGCGTTGCCGACAGTGGCACCAAGAAACGGAAATGACGACACTGACTTCCCTACATGAGCAGTTTGTGTGGTCGAAGAAATGGCCTGCTGCCTCAGATACCGCATGCTTTAACACTGGAGTTGGCTAACCCCAGAGAGGCATCAGTCTCACTTAACCTTTTCTCGTGCTTTAATCTTTGGCTGCATCTTCAGTGAGCTAGGAACCCCCACTAGCCCTGCGGTTGGAACTACCCCACGATGAACTAACTGATAAAGAACACTTTGATGATGCGGTCTAACACTGCAAACTTTTCTGTACCATAAATTCAAGAAAGCTGAATGCACAACTCTTTGCCACAAGATGGCAGCAGAGAACAGCGCATGAAAGCAGAGAATTCGCTGCATGACTAATTAGGCGCTACAACTGCATATTTAAAGGGACTCTTCTGCATGCTAGCCCCTAACTTTCTGCACTACGGTCATGATAAACAATTCACAGACCCCCCCCCCACAGCAAAGCTTACGGATCATGTGCGTCCACGCCTCGGACTTCACTCTTTTCTTCTATTTTCTGCTTGACTGGCAGCTCTGGCTGTGATGGCTGCCTCTTCTTAACACCTGGCAGGGACTTTAAATGGGAGGAAAACACCGTCCGGAGGGGGTTCACGCTGTGGGGGAAAAACAAACACACGGGTTAAAACTTCAAGCAGGGGTTGAACACGTCAGGCTCTCGCGACTCAATCTTATTCAGATCAGGGAAGCAGGAATAAAACTCTGCCTTGAAAATCCCTCGAACAAGCGGCCGCCAGCCGAGCAAATATCGAAACCTGCGAAGAAATATGCGGTGTCTTTCACGACCTGCTGCTATCATCTAGGTACAGAGAACTACTACTACAAGGTGTGCGTACTCTCTGTCGCGGTGGATAACGTTACGCAAATTACAAACAGGCAAAATACATTTCAACTATCTTTCAACACTTAGAATTGGAAGTTACTTACCTGCAACAACAGATCCCGGTAATGGGTATCTTACTATCTTCAATAAATTCATGAACAACGAATATCTTCGTCCTGGCTATATTTCCATGTTATTTATTTTTCTCTTGTGATATTTTCATACAAATAAATATTTTACAAAATAGAAAATTAAAAATGTTTTTTAAGGTCACACGCAGCAGTGTTGCAGACGAATTCCCAAGGTGTATCCTCACATACAGGGAAAGGCGGAGTTGTCACTACAGTGCAGCCAAGGCGCGTCACAGGCGCAGAATGCTGCATTGTGGGAGTTGTAGGCTGTTTATTTGGTCGGACTCATGATGGAGGCAGTGTCTCTAAGTAGAATACATTCTGCTGTCTCTCTGGCACCCAGACTGGGAACCAGAAGCGGTTGCATTAACTTCTTTAACACACTCATGATGCTGAATGGAATGCCAGGTAAGTAAAACAAACGCAAACAATGGAAGTACTTCACATCTAAAACAGAAATGAAATCGGTCCTTTAGCTCCGATAAAGCACTGGATACGACGTCACGGTAGGTAAGACCAGGGATTGGTGCCGCCGGACACCCGGCCTTGGGCTGCAGGCAGGGCTCGAGGCAGGGTACCACGCGGGTGGATGGCGTCCCCCCGCTTATTTTACCGGGGGGACGCCATCCCCCCTGCCAAACAGCTGGACTTCACTCTTTGGCCTCTCTGGGACTAGGAGCTCGGCACCCTTTGTGACGTCACTTCTGGTGACGTCGTCCCCCCACTTCTTTTTTCAGGACTTGTGCCCTGGCTGCAGGTGTATCAGTGCTGTACGTACCTTGCCCCATAAGCAGCAGCAACAGGTCAGTTGGCAGAAAGTCATGGGCTGTGAAGAAACAGACCCAGGCCTTCATGCAACGCCCTCAAGATGGAGTCTACAAACTGGGGGGCAGGTGTCAAAAGGAAAGGGACTCCAAATATTCTTCAAAACCCTCACCCCCATTTTTAACATTCACAGTGTGGATACTTTTAAACGTTAGTAAGACCTGCCTGACCAGAATAGTATGTTTGGCAATCATGTATTTGATTGCATTTTTAAAACGTTAATAGAATTTAACTTCACTTCGTGCTGTTTCTTAGCACAAAATGCATTTATCACGTCCCCATTGGACGCAAGAGTACACTTTGTGCAAAGAAAATAGTGCTAAACATCAAGAATAAGTTGTGGAAAATTCTATACCAAGAGCACCTTTGGAGAGTGCGAGCGGCTGCTTGCGCACACTATTTGTTTCTGTTGCATTTAGCGCTATTTCTTAATCATTCATTCTAGACACAAGGGGCCATTTTTGTGCTAAGACATAGCGTTTAACACAGAATTACTCTTCTTGCATAATTCTGTGGAATTACTGGGTAATTGATTGTGATTGCACTACGTGGAATTACACGAGTTACACTTACCCCTTGTGCAAATGTATAACAACTTTGTGTGCGCTGTGGACCATGTCCCAACTAAGTCAACCCCTACACTCGAAAGCCTGCACCAGTCCCCCACCCCTCTCCGGAGCGAGACACTGATGTGGCAAAGGCCTCATTGGCTGTAGTGACAGACAGCAGAGCCATCACTCATTCTGTGCAAACTTGTCAGGCTCAGAAGAGAATCTACTAACTATCTGTTACGCATGGGTCACCAAACCTACAAAAGGTGTCAGCCAACAAAGCAGTCCCAGAGAACAGGGCCCAGACAAACCACTACACAGATGTGACAGTGCGAAACCCTTGTCAGTGCATCTATATCGCTAGCCACAAAGACCTACAGACTCTGACTTTGTTGACCCTGGCTTGGGTAGGTGACCCACCCCCAGAGAAATGACTCTGCAGGCTTGAGCATCACAATCATAGAACAAAGGAGTGCACAGGTGTAGACCGCATGCAGCAGAGCTAACTTTACACATATCTTACAACCTCCAAGCCACAAAATTCAAGAAGACTTTAGATCAAAGAGTGTCTAAGTATCTGGTACCTGACAACCCTTTGCTCTACACATCAGAACCAACCCTTCTTCCCCCTAACTACACATATCCCACAGTGTTTTACTCCAGACAGCAGGCCTTCAACTGGCCCAGAAGGTGCCAACATTGGCAATGGACCAGAGAGCCACCTCTCACGTAACATCAAACATCAGATATCTGAATGTCGTGCTGCATCTCCAAGGGGTGCAGTAAGTGATTTATAAGGGGCGATCACAGGTTTCTGAGGGTTAAGGAAGATTTGCAAGGTAAGTGACATTGTTAAGTCACTGGGAAATATTTAGTATATTGAGAGTAATGGTCTCAAGGGTGGGAAGATACTCC
The DNA here is from genome assembly GCF_964261635.1 of Lissotriton helveticus. Classification (NCBI taxonomy): domain Eukaryota; kingdom Metazoa; phylum Chordata; class Amphibia; order Caudata; family Salamandridae; genus Lissotriton; species Lissotriton helveticus. The sequence continues at coordinate 138,287,122 of NC_136065.1, forward strand.
AAAGGAGGTCAAACTGAAAAATACGCCAGACTATGGGACAAGGTCTAGGACAGCTGAGCAATCCCTGAGATGACACAGGTGAATAAACCTGTTCCTTGAGCAATATGTTCATCTCTCAAGCTCAGTTCACAGGTTGCGTCCCGTCCTATATTGTTATTTCTGGCTCGCACCACACCCACTCGACTCACCTGAGCTCACAGCAGACTCCTAGCACCTTGACTGTACTTGCAAGGATAATGAGTAGTCTGGAGAGGTACTCCTTATCTACAGAGGAACTCCCCTGCAGAAGGACAGGAGAGCTCCCATGACCTCTCGGGGGGAAAAGAAGTGCCTGGGCAAAGGCAAACCGGTGAGTGAAAAGAGGAGAGTGTGGGCCTTGCAGGTCACACTATCAAGACTCAGAGAAATGAGGAAGGCCATGCAAGGCCGAGCAGTCGAAGGAGCGAGCGCAGCAGACTGGAAACGGAGCAGTCGATCTCAAAAAGTATCAAGGCTGCGGAAGCAAATCACGAAAGAGCTACCACAAAGGAGCAAGTGAGAATACAGCATGAAACCTAATGCAATGTTGTCATCTTCAACAAGGATGTACTGACCTTCTGGTGGCATCTGAGAAGACGTGTTGGTCATAATTCTTCATTAAAGAATTGTTTTTACCTTTTGATTTTTAGCAGCTAGTGCTCCGCGACATCAAATTTGAAGTGATTTGCCTTTTGTAGAGAAGTGAAGAGAGAAAAAGAAAGGCCAACATTTAAGTATACTTTTAAATCCGATAAAAATTTAGAAAGGCAAACAAACCCTGTGCCTTATGCCTGTGGATTTATATGAACCTAGAACTTGTACGTCAATGGGTCTCCCGTCTGATGTAATAACCATTAGGTGATCCGATTTCTCAACGGGGAAGACAGCAGGGCCCACTGGATTGAAAAAACAATGCGCAAATCTCTGGTGGGGCGGATATCTTCAAAGCGGCATAAAAACCTCCTGTCGTTTGATTGAACCTCTTTTTCCACTGGAAACATTGTAAAGAGGAAAAGAGGCTCAGATTGGATCTTCTTATCATGCTGTGTTAGTGGGCTTATAAACGGTCATGGAAAGAAGGACACTGAAGGTCAATTTAGTCAAGATGACAAGGAAGCTGGTAATGCTCAAAGAAGAAGAATCGAAGACGGATGAAACATCGAAGACCGATACCGCATTCAGAATCACACACGAACCATCAACGTATTGCCTCCGGAAAGTTTCCAACAGCCTGTACAGAGGTGCAGATGCTCAAGTTGAACATATTAAGGAGTCGAGCAGTAAAACTAAGTGGTACGACGCTTACGAGTGGGAGCCTATCTCGACATCTAGTAGAGGATTTCTACTGAATCCAACAACTCTGCAAACCTATGCTACAGGATACACTGTACTAGCCAGACAGCAGAGTGTGGACAAGAGAAATAATTTTAGCTGACCTGCAACTGCAGGACACTCAGGACCAACAGAGATCCTCAAAGGACTGCTACAATCTGATGACCCTAGAGCAGGCAGACATTTATCTACATGTTCCAGAGATTCGTGGCCACAGCCATGAACCCACAGATTTGCAAAAGGTAGACTGCAGCCTAAGTGGAAAAAGCTACTAATACTTGTAAAGCCACTTTCTACAGACCGAGGAGTTTATAATTCATGAATGAAGAAATACTGCCCTACGTTCTGGATTTGAATACCTCTCCGAGTTGGCCTCACATCTGCAACATTTGTAGAAAAAAACTTGCTCTATGGGCTACGGAGTCAAGAACTTGTGGAAAGAAGATCTACAGGGAGATTAATAAGCATACATAGACTGAAAAAGACAGTAGAGGCAAGAAGCCTGCATCCTAAGGGTTTTCACTTAATCCCTTGTCACCTGCCAGTTCATTATTTGTCCTAAATCCTTCTTTGGTGTGTATTCAAAAGAAAACTGCGGGATTCTTTTCCATCTCTGGGAACAACAGAGTGAGCTGCAGTTTCTGTTGCTCGTCTGCAGTGGTGAAGGGCATGGTTAATTAATCCTAAAGTGAGTTTTTTTCATTCAGTCAATTTGCATAGAATGACAATTCTCAGAAGAAACTTGGCACTAACTTTCACCAGCAAAGCCGGTAGTGCTGAGATGTAGTAGCAGACTGCACCTGGCTTTCCTGATATCAGAGGGGTCTCCAGAAAAACTGCTCTTCTGTGCCTTCGTTTGAACTAGAGTATCCCTTGATCAAAGAAACAGCACCTAGAGTTCTTACCAGGATACTAAAGAGTGAATTTAAGCTTGATCAACAAGTTGTACAGAGTCAGAAGTGATGGAAAGTATTTTCTGTATAAGGGAGAGCTTCCGCCTGATAGCATAGCGTTAAAAATACAAACAGGAAGAGGATAATACACTTTCGAGGGAATTTATACAAGGACAACACTCCTCCAGATCCAAGGAAACTTCACCAAGGGTCCCATATTTTTTCTGGTGGGGGAACGGATACAGCTTGTTTTAGAATGCTGCCAAGTTACCATCACCTGCAGAGACCACAGGTGGGCAGTGTCCCACTAGAGCTAGTCCACACAGAGACTATGCAACCTAGGAGTCAGCTGGCTCTCTTAGTCATTCATAGGTTGCATGGAGTAAGCCACACTGAGCTGGAGCAGCAAAGTATCGAGTGGTCAGCAGAACACGCTTTAAGGATCCTCCAGAAATTGGGAATCACGCACGCTCTGGTCCTTTATGGAAGAGGGACTTCATGAATTCATGACTGCCCCATAAGACTCCAAATTGTAGACATCCTAAAACCATACTGTATTTTGCATTACTGAAATGTTACGCCCATCCAGACGGTAATTTGGATCTGGTAAAGACATAGCTCATATAGTGTTACTAGTGGGCTTAGCTATCTTGACGATAAGCATATAAAGCCTGGTGCATCAGTAGCGTTTGCTCCGATGCTAGCATTGTTTGGCTACGATCGAGAAGCTGACTGAAAGGTTCACAAACTAGTTGCCATCGCCCTGCTACTGGCTCGTTGCAGAGTAGCAATGAGATGAGCTCGGGGACCATTACCATCTCCCAAGGAGTGGCACGCAGATATGCTCTATTGTAACACGCAATCAGTAGTCTACAACAAGTTGAACCCTCTCCAGAGCCACCCTACGAATTATTGGGGACCATACCAGGACTATTTGGTTGGCAAAGAGACGGAAGAATCAGAGGGTGGAACTGGGAGGGGTGGCGGGGCGGGCTTGGGGGAGGTCTGGACATGCCCAAACTATGATGTTTTTCACCAGCGCTAACATAGTAATGGCACACAGATATGCTTTCACATGACACAGAATTAGGCTGGATTTATTACAAGTTATTTCTTATTGTATAGTCCTATTAACGCCTCTACTATATGGTAAATATGTACAGTCTAATGTTCATAACATCACCCTGATATCTGAAACGTTGGCAGTCGCACCAGTTACCTCGAAGTGTAATGCATCGATTACAATGTCTAAAACTGCATTGTCATGAACGATAATTGTGAATTCAGCCAGATTGTTTCTCATAATTATTTTTCATAAATAAAACAAAAAAAAAAGAATTTAAAGTCTGGCTTCAAGTAGTGTAGCACATGTCATTGACTCCATGGACCTCGCAACATAATTTCAACATGTGCCCAGGACTGAAAACACACTCGAGATTCTAGAGCTGTCCAAGTCTCTCCTGACATCATCTGATACCTGTTGTTATGTCCCTCATGATTCCATAAACTTCATGAAGTCATGGTTTGTATACATATATAGCGTCCATTATAGCATCCGGGCACACATGGCTGCACAGTCCTCTTGAATGCGCAAACCTCTTGCAGCAATTTCTGCGTGGCCCACCCGTGAGATGGTCTTCTCATCTCTTTTAAACAGTGGACCTCAATCCTCCGATAAAGAGAGATTCTTCCCAATGTCACTGTCCTTACTTGACACTGATGCTCAATGTCATGAAATGTCCAGCTACCAATCAGGGCTCGAAAATTCCATTCGACCACTCGCTCAACAAGGTCGAGCTGTTTTTAGGTCCTACTCGCCCTTTCTGGCAAGTAGGAAAACAAACCAATTTTTGTCCTCGGTCTAAGAAAACGGAGCAAATGTGACAAGATAACAAGATTTAAAGGCATTTTTATTGCTCACAAAGTTAACCCCTTCAGTGCTGCGCGAATTTCGCTGCAGTGCTGACGGGTCATAAATCACATTGACTCATGACGGAAATGTTCCGTCATCAGCACCGGAGCACCGACGCTGATGACGGAACCGTTCCGTCATGAGCATGCAAGGGGTTAATGACCAATAAAGATGGCTTTAAATCTTGTTATCTTGTCACATTTGCTCGACGGAGGTCAAGTAGGTTGCAATTAGGTCGAGGACATTTTGTAAGGTACTAGTCCTGCAGGACTAGTACCATATTTTGGATTTTTTGAGCCCTGCAAAGGATCAATATCTTGAGCCTCCATCAATAATGAGGGTAGAGGGCAAAGATGGAAAAGCCTGAGATACCTCTTTGGGGTACCAGAGTGGACCAGACATTATTTGGATGGGGCCAGAGCCCTTCCAGGGCGCACGTGTTAAACTGGTCTCCATCCACGTGGGTGGATAAACTTGTAGCCCTAAAATGAACTTGGATCTCACAAGCCTAGCCAATGTCTGTTGATGTCGCTCCTACACTCGTTTGTCTAATAAATTCACCAGAAATAAGAATTATAAAGCAGAAAAGCTGTGAAAGAAATATAAACATCGCAACATACAGCCTAAACTCTGGCAAATTGTTGTGAAAAATAAGGCTACTCTTGGCTGATTCAAACTGGGAAAATCAGTAGGATTTGAAAATGGTAGTGCCCACCGCCAAGAAGCCGCATTCCTGGGCGAACTTAAAATGAGGAAGCAGCTTTTCTTCGGTATAAGACTGAAGACATGATTTTTAGCATTTTTTTTTAAGGGATAAACGAAACCAGCTTAGTCAGCATAGATGCTTGCTTATGTTTTACAATCTATACTTAGTTTTTAGGTCTCGCCTGTCGATGCGCATGCGCATCGAGCAAGCGAGACTATAGGGGCTCATCCAGACTTTATCTAACTTGCAAGGAATCGTGGCGATTCCTTGCAGTGCCCGTGACTTTTAAGCTCAATGCGCATGTGCATTGAGCTTAAAAGCGCGTGCACAGCCGCCCGCATTCCTCCGACACCTTTGAAGTGAAGCTTAGCTTCACTTCAAAGGCCCGGTTCTTCACACCCACATGCCGCTCTGCCCTGCTCCGCCCCCTCCCCTGAGTCATCCTGCCTGCCCCTTCCCGCAGTGTCGCCTTTCTCCTCCCCCCTCCCCTCTCTTCCCTCCGTCTTGTTAAGCCTGCCCAGCCTGTGCCGTCTCTCCCTACCCCTTAACCCTTCATCCTGCCCCCACCTCCTTCTGTCTCCCAGTCCCTACCCACCCTGATGCTATTTAAACTCGCTCTGTCGCCCTCGTGTCTGGTTTACTTTTTTTGTCGTTTAAAATGGTATCTGTTTAGCCATCTGTTGTAGCGCTATTAGAAACACCCAGATACCTCTACTCATTTCCATCAGCAACACAAATCTGTCAAGGAAGCATGTGCACGACCCCGGGAGAAAAATGAACAGATTATGTGCGTGGTTCCTGCCTTCATTTCTTGCAGCAAAATACCGTCATACAATTGAGCATTGCGGGCTGAGGTGCGCGGTCATGGTCTGAATTATTTTGTGAATTATCCGCCCCAATTTGATACCAGGCATGCAAGTGATTAATCGCAAAGGACACATCGGCAAGATTCATATAGCGCTCCCTTCCCAACTGCGGGGCGGCGAAGGCACTCTCGGACTGCTTGCACACTACATTTGGCCGAGTGTGCAGTTATCACAAAAAGGACTGGCTCTTTTATCTAACTTTTGTGTTATTGTTGAGCAAATGTACTCATTTTCAAAGCAACTTCTTAGGGTTAGAATGCGCAACTGGATTTAGGCGTAACATTTTGAGAAAGTCGAAGGTTACCGGCATTAAACACCTTGTTTTTTAGGAGCATGGTTTAAATGCCTTTTGAACTATGAGGTGCTGCACTACCCGTCTCCGAAGGTACTTGTGAGGGTGGAGGCCTCGCTGTCTCAGGGTCTGCGCCGAGTGAGCTACCAACACCTCTGGGCGCTGTGACACTGAGTGAGAGAGTTAAATAATATCCCCCTTTATAGACCCCGCTCACACATTCTAACACAGCTCGTGAATTGCAAGGCTTGTAAGTTCCGGTAATGTTGCCAATACATGCTCACAACTCACGGGCTCTTCTCAGACCAGTGCTTGTTTAAACGTGTAAAGAAAGAAAAAAAGCAGTTTTGTGTTCAGAAAAAACAATATGTTTTACGCTATAAGCTTTAAACAATTTAAATAAACAAATTTGCGTACGTTCATTTTGTAACTGGGCTAAGCTATCCATTTAGTTCAGACAAAAAACACAGACCGAAAGCCTGCAAGTGTGTGAAACATCACATGTTTTCACCAGTTGGAAACGAAACAAGAACAGGATACTTTAGTGCTTTAAGCTGCGTCGTAAAGATTGTAATCTGTTGCCTGGCAGCATCTGTGAGATGCAAATCAACTAACAGCAGGAAGCTAAGCTCCGGAAAAAAAAATGGAAGTCACTGCTGAAGTAAGGGGTAAATACACAACTCCCCCTTCGCATACGTTTAAATGCACGGAAAATGCTATTACTTTGTAGTCGTCAAGATAAATACAAATTTCATGTTTGCCTATATTTTACAAAGAGAACGGACCCAGGAAACTCCGTCAAAAGCCGTAAAATACATCACCAAAAAAAGATGTACATTAAAACATTAGCTTTACTTAAAATACTGTTGGCCAGGCCCCTTACCCCTATGCGTCTTAGTGGCACTGCGCCTGCTGCACCACTAATGCATACATGTAAATCGTCAGTGTGAACTATGCTCATGCTGTTAATAGGATCTCAGCTAATATTACAAGGAACAATTTAATAACCGCCCCAGCAATGGATGAGTGACTGAGGGAATTCAAGAATAAATCAGTGGTTTGATGCATAAGTGCCAAAAGGAGTGACAGAGTGCATGTATGCGGAGTACAACAGTGACTGAAGAGGCATTTTAAGATACAAGCCAGACTTTTGTAATTTGCAATGCTTGCTGTTCTTTGTATACTGCAAAGCATTATGCCACCTAGGTTTGTGACAGTAGTGTAGAAGAGCCCAGAGAAAGTCTGACAATTGCCATGTTGGTGCTTATCCATTGTAAATGCAGATTTACAGAGGTATGGTGCGGAGTGTGTGAGCGGCCTAGCAGACATGACACGGAGTGGTCAAGAATAAACAAGCACTGGCGTTGCCAATAGGTCTCGCAGTAGGAAAGTTGGAGCTTTTGTAAATGACAAAGCCCTTTATGTTTTTAAAATGAAAACAAAAATAAAAGGCATGGTCATTTGCAATTGTAATCGCTCCAACTTTCCTACTGCGAGACCTATTGGCAACGCCAGTGCTTGTTTAAATGAGGAAATATGAATAAAATTAATAACGAAAATGAGTCATGTGGAGAGACTCAGTTTTATTATATGAGAGAGTTTTAGCTCTTTACAAAAAATAAGTATACAGGCAACTTGCATATAGGTAGATATACTTTGTGTTGATGAAAAAGAAAAAGTGCCACCATAGAGAATTATTTAGGTCTATAAAACCAAACAAAGACCGGATCATGTCGTTGGTTGCCTGAGCTGCAGATCAAGTTTCCCCAGTGTATCAAGCGCTCACCTACTGGTCAAATCAGGTAACACTTGTGCTTCTGACAGTGTGCACTTCCCCTCTGACTGAGCAATTTACTGAACCCTGCACGGAGGTCGCAGAAGTTACGCCAGTTTAGAGGCTTTTCATTCTTTGAGACACCGAAATACTCGACGTGACAAAAGAAATATTAGTGTAGCTTACAAATAGCATGGTGTGTCGGCAAAAGGGTTAAAACCCCGCGCCTTAGTTCACCTAGTTGCAAACATTAGGGACGCCTGTAAACTAGTTGATACTTGCATACAATTTGAAACTGGTGCACAGCATTATAAAGTGCTATAAATGAAAAAGGGACTGTGTACACCCTGCATGACTGATTCAGTGTATGAGATTCGTATTTAGGAAACTCACCAGTAGAAGAAACACGAGCCAGTTAGAGTCAAACTTGTCAAAACTATTAAACGTGCTAACTTCATCTTCAGGTCTATATTTAAAGGCCAGCAGTAACCTTAATGCCAAGGAACGGATGGATTGAAGCCAGAAGTAGCCTCAGCGGCGGGGCTTTCGAGGGCACAAACCCACTTTTAAAATGTGCAGGAGAAAGAAGAAAAGCTTTGTGTCATGCACTCAACACTGATCGGGATACACAGTGAACAGGTAAAGCTCCAGTGGCTGCAGAATGTCCCGCCTTTACAGGATGTCTGGCTGAGCTGTGCAGGGGCGGCTCTAGGCTCATGGCAGCCCTGGGCAGGGAGCGTAGGTGGGGGGCCCCGGAAGGGGGGGGTCCGGGCGGGGTGGAGCCCCCAGGAGCTCAGGAGGGGGGGGGGGTCAGGGTGTTAGGAAGTGGAACAGCATAGCTGCCAAGGTTTCGAATTGCAATGTGTGACATTTTCATAATTTCAGTAGAATTATGAGTGACATTTCAATGACTATGTGTGACAATTTCTCGCAAGCCAAATCATGCAAGTAGACCTTGAAAAAAAAATATATAACTAATTGCACCAATTTGAGAAACAAGGTACTCTAAGAAGAGGTTACAACTGCTGAAAGCACCAGAAACTGAAGCACCCAGTTCCCTTCTAAGCTGATTGTTAAACAAAACGAGGACTCACTGGAATCTGCATTACTCTCATTGAGAGTGTGCACCGCGTCACTGGAAACAAAGGAACGTTAGTGTAGATTTCAGCAAAGTCAGTTTAGCAGGGTCAGATTATGTGTTCAGAAACCGGCGAAGTGTGCCTGCCACTTTCTCACCTCAAGCAAAGAAAATAACAAAATGACTGCTATAGTGGGGGCGGGGAGAGAAGGAGGCGGGTGGGGACTGTTTTAAAGATCTGATGTTCTCATTTGAAAGCATAAGATTAATCACAAGAGCGAGCTAGGGTTTTTAGGGGCGCGTCCTGTCCCCAAATGTAATATATAGAATCAATGTGGACTGGCCCACTGTGTTTGGTCACTTGGTCACTTATGGCAAATGGCCTGGTGGCGGGACTCAATTAGTATTGTTAATAAACCCCTCACACACCAACCTGGTTGGTGTCATGCTTCATCATCGGGGTCCAACCAGGCAGCCGAGTGCCGCCTGGTTGTGCTTCAACGCCTGACTACAGCGGAGCGGGTGTCGTGCAATAGTGTGATGTAGATGAAGGTGTGTTAAAATATACCTCTGAGAATCCTTACCTATAAATTTATTCTTGGCGGCCCAGGGTATTTTAATAAAATATGTGATGCAACCTTTAATAGCCAAGATTTTGCTATTGGTTGTCTATGTGTTAACGGTCTACATGTTTCAGTCCCTGTAGGAGTTAAGTGGGACTTTCGTCAGGACCAGAATGTGATGTGAGTGGCAAAAGGGTGTGCCACGGGTGATAGTCTCCTACACACGCGCTAAGGTGTGTGGAAAAGTGAAGGTAAAAAAAGGGGGGTCTGTATACTTACAGACACTCACTGGTTTAGCGAGAAAAAACTTCGCTATAATATTCGGTTCCAGAGAATCGGGGCGTTGGGGGGGGGGGGGGGGGGGGTCTCTCGTTATCAATTTGATCAATGCGAGTCCTCTGCCGGAACCTAGATCGGGTCCCTCGGCGTCCCGGCTGGTGTGACATTTCAATGACTATGTGTGACAATTTCTCGCAAGCCAAATCATGCAAGTAGACCTTGAAAAAAAATATATATATATATAAATAATTGCACCAATTTGAGCAACAAGGTACTCTAAGAAGATGTTACAACTGCTGAAAGCACCAGAAACTGAAGCACCCAGTTCCCTTCTAAGCTGATTGTTAAACAAAACGAGGACTCACTGGAATCTGCACTACTCTCATTGAGAGTGTGCACCGCGTCACTGGAAACAAAGGAACGTTAGTGTAGATTTCAGCAAAGTCAGTTTAGCAGGGTCAGATTATGTGTTCAGAAACCGGCGAAGTGTGCCTGCCACTTTCTCACCTCAAGCAAAGAAAATAACAAAATGACTGCTATAGTGTGGGCGGGGAGAGAAGGAGGCGGGTGGGGACTGTTTTAAAGATCTGATGTTCTCATTTGAAAGCACCCAACATCGTTCGATGGGGCACTGAATGCAGACTTACATTGATATTTTGAACAGGCGTTCCGCTTTAATTTCTCTTGCTCTGACAAACGTAAAATAAAAAGCAAGACCTTTCTTGATACTCGGCTGCTGTAAATCTAAGGAGCAAAGGGACATCAATTTTATGAGCACCGATTGTTTAATGATGTCAGAGGTATAAGTGATGTTTAATTTTACACTTACTTCTGTTTGAGGCATGCGACGAGCGGAGACGGTCCAGCAGCAACAGGCGCCTTCCCCCCGGGCTGGTACAAACTGTCACAGTTACAGGCAGCAGCCCCTCGTCCCAGAGTTGGTTAACCCCTGGGCCACGTACCAACGATTATATCTCTGCACGGAGTACCTAGCAGGCCGAAAGTGGCGAGCAGCAGGGTCAGAACGGCGAGTCAGCAGGCACCACTAACGCTAGTAGCACGGGTCAGCTTCACAGAGGCCGAGACACGCATGCGGTGGTCCGAGCGGCGGGGTACTCCTCACCTCAGCTGTACCGGATCTTTTATAATATTCATCCGATCCTGCTTCAAGTTATGCCTCGGCCATGACTGACCAGTGAAAGGCGGTGTTTGCGCGCATGATCGAGGAGGTGCTAAAAGAATTATTGCGCCGTGGCGGGCAGCGGCAAACCAATAAAACGTAACTACTGATTCCCGCGCCCAGAGACGGATACACTGTTGCAATCACGTGACCGACCTCACCAGGTCATGTGAATGCTGTACCCCCGGCCGGCACGCAGCAGCTGTGCTAATAATGAAAGCTGCAGCAATGAGCAACCAGGTCGGGCGCATACTCCTGACCTGCCATTCAGCAATAGACTTTGCACACTACTTCAATCGCAAAGTCTGCCAGCTGAGAAGCATGCGATCCGCGCTGCGTTCTTAATGTGTTTGGCCAGGACATTGACTTCCTTGCACCGGCGGTGGTTCAAGAAGGCGCTACAAATGCGTGACCCTGCATTTTTGTGCGGTGATGCGGACCACTGCACACAAATGCGTTAGTATCACGCCTGATGCGTGATACTTGGCAGGGCTGGAACAGAGCCGGAGGCTGCCAAATTCCTGCCAGGGGCCCCCACACAAATATGTATCCATCCTCAGAGGATTATTATATTAAGGATATATATTGGAGTGGTGGCCCCTGGGGTTTGGTGGCCCTGTGCAGGTGCACAGCTTGCACATGCCTAAGGCCGCCCCTGAGCTGTGGATCACAAAATGCGCTTTTGAGGAGGTTTCCTGGAGTTTGACCAATTCTTAGGTAAAGGATCATTTTCAAGTGTGGCTTTTCCTTAAGAATGTAAACATTTATCCCACTGCCCACAAATGTTAGCGTCATTGTTTATTTTGCGAGTCACAACAGATGTGAATGCAGTAGTGGAGGCTTGCATCGCAACCCCCCCCTACATACCATCTCATTCTTCGAGTGAGGGATCCCGCTTCGCCCAGCAGGATATTGACTGTCATCACTCCCCCCTCCCTTCACAGTATTTTAAATTCGCCCATGCCAGGGTCAGATCCACTTAAGGCTGAGCCTCAGAGCTGCACACCGCTTACATTTACAGGATGAAATGAAAGGCAGCGTCAGCGTGGTCCCCCCCTTGGGAACACTCTTAAGTGACAGCCTTCAGCTTGACGGATGACATTGGCCACGGAAGGCAGGCCTTCTCATTTTTCAGTGTCTGCTTCGAGAGCTTCTCTCCAGTCGCAGCCCGCCTCGCCATCACTTTTCTTCTTTTAAAATTCCCATAATTAAAAGCCTTCAAGGGCAACTATTATTTTTCCCCTGAGGCCATTTTGAATAGCAGCCAAGTGTGGATATCCGGCCCCAGAGAGGGGAGACCATAAAAGAGCAGGTGGTTTACTTACAGCATGGAAGCAGGGCTGCCATGATCTGGCACAAGCATCGTTTGACCCTCTGCAAAACTCCATCAAGTAATCAGATGCATGGATACATGGAAAAACACAGAAACCGAACCATTACCTCGAGCGGCTACAGCACCAGGCTACCGCAACTCGTTCCCACGAGACCCCTCTGAAAACCGCTGCAATGGACAGCAACCCTGCAAACTCTGACAAGTCGAACACTGTAGTAGTAAAGTACAAAGGAGCCACAATAACAAATTTAGGGACGGCACCTAAACTAACAGAGTTCCCACGAGCGCAGGCCCAGACTGTCCTGTACTTAAGAGACTTTGCCATGAAGAACACATTCTCTCCTTTTCCAAAACCTAAAGAAAATCATTTTAATACTGTGATTTTTACATGCTAGGATGCCCACTCTTGGAGAGCTTTTACAATCATCCTCAATAAAATGACATTACCATGAACCAAAGGGGCCGTATGAGGCATATGAAAGACTCAACAACTCTGTATGACTGAGAATTGAAGGTGTCAATCAAAAACACAATACTGCACAGTGATTCGTTCGGACTCTGCCTCTTTAACAGCTGGATGCCTGTGGCATTGACAGAACTTAAAGCTATTCCGCAAAACCCCTGCCACTTTACATTTATTTTGCAGTGGACCCTACTGACTGTGCCTTCCATCTTCACCCATCCATTCTCCTACTTCTGCATAACCAACCACAGTAGTTAGTCCTGACATTTTCCTTTTTTTCTGAGGCATGACATGTATTGAATGGAAGGCATGTGGCTGCTCTAAGGAAGAGAGTTGGGACTCACAATTCCGCAATGTCCACAAAAGTAAAGTTTCTTCCTGAGCTCTCCATACTGTTATGGAACTTCATTTTGAACCCCCATAGATACTGAGCAGATCACAGCGTATGCCAGACCAGGCGTCAAGTAAATAGTTTGCAGAGAACTTCCGGGAAAAAGTCGAATCCTTGTGGCAAGATACTCCCAGTGAGCACAGCTTGCAAAAAAGCATGCATGGTAGTCCAACTAGTTTCCAGACAAAGATCTACAATAAGTGCATGACTCTGTGGAGGCATTGACGCAGCCTTAGCTCTGTCGGTATGTGCATGAAGTTTCACAGGTGGTTGAACTAGTCTCGTAAGCTTCAGGTAAGATTGAAGACAAGGAGGAGCTCTTCAAGGGTAACAGAGCTACAGCCAGTTTGTTGGGGCTTTCCATGCCTCCCTGCCCCCCACCAACTCCAGTCCACCTTTTGCTCCTTTCGTGGCCATGGAAAGTTCTTCTAGTCACATTTTTACCCAGCCAGCCACCAAGGTAAGGCAAGCTCCCTAGCCTCCGAATGCCCAAAGACAGGGAACCCCCAGACCCTGTTGGTAGGGCAGCCAGAGCTTGGGCCAGTCCACTATATCCCCGCCCCGGCAGCCGCAGCCTCCAAAACTCTTTAATGCACCCTTCAACCATCATGCCACCCACTAGCGAAAGATTGACAGAAGACCAGCTCTCCTTACTTTGCCAGGAAGTGGCCGCTCTCTTGGCCAAGGGAGCCATAGAGAAGATGCAGACGTCAGGAGTAGGAGGTGGGTTGTTACTTCTGCCACTTTCAGGTGGCCAAAAAGGATGGAGGCCTTCGTCCTCCTATCCTAGACCTGAACCCTCTCAATTTATTCCTGGAACAAGCATTTACAGTGCAATGGTCTCGGCAGCATTGAAGGTAGAGCTATCGGCATTGCTCATTTTTTTTTTTAAATCATAAATAAATGGCATTGTCATTTACATTGCCAATAGCTTCATCGCGTGCATATGCAAGACCTATTGCATTAGTACCCACACACACAGTAAGTAGTAGAGTGATAAGTTGATAGTGAGTAGGAGAGAGTTATTAGTAAAGAGTATTAGAGAGCGCAACAGAGCTGTGTGAATAATAACAGCTGTGAGCCCGTGCCGGAGGTGCATCATCAGAGCTGTGTGAATAATACCAGCTGTGAGCCCGTGCCTGAGGTGCATCATCAGAGCTGTGTGAATAATAACTGCGTCAGCCCGTGCCTGAGATGCATCATCAGAGCTGTGTGAATAATAACTGCGTCAGCCCCGTGCCTGAGGTGCATCATCAGAGCTGTGTGAATAATAACAGCTGTGAGCCCCTGCCTGAGGTGCATCATCAGAGCTGTGTGAATAATAACTGCGTCAGCCCCGTGCCTGAGGTGCATCATCAGAGCTGTGTGAATAATAACAGCTGTGAGCCCCTGCCTGAGGTGCATCAACAGAGCTGGGTGAATAACTGCGTCAGCCCCGTGCCTGAGGTGCATCATCAGAGCTGTGTGAATAACTGCGTCAGCCCCGTGCCTGAGGTGCATCATCAGAGCTGTGAATAACTGCGTCAGCCCCGTGCCTGAGGTGCATCATCAGAGCTGCGTGAATAACTGCGCCAGCCCCGTGCCCGAGGTGCATCATCAGAGCTGTGTGAATAACTGCGCCAGCCCCGTGCCCGAGGTGCATCATCAGAGCTGTGTGAATAACTGCGTCAGCCCCGTGCCCGAGGTGCATCATCAGAGCTGTGTGAATAACTGCGTCAGCCCCATGCCGAGCTCGACTGCAGCCGATACTTACATCCAGAAACTTAACTTTCTGTGCACCTACCCACACCAAAATATTAACCAACAGTGAAGCCCTGCACTCACACCCCACAAAACAGCATTGCTCATTTAGAAGACGGACACACATTGAATTTCGAGCTTCTTCTGCGGTGATGGTAATTTCTATAAATTACTATTGAATCCTGGTTTTCTACTCCCACTTTGATAGACCACCATCAATCACGTGGACCCAGATCGCTGTCCCCGATAACCCCCATGTCGTCGCTTTCCCTGTGCCACCCGGCCTGAGCCTCCTCTGCAGTTACCTGGGGTGAGGCGTCGCTCCCCAACGAAAGGCAGAGGCGGTGGTGTTCCATGAGGCTGTTCCTCGCCGTGGGACATCGGACCGCACCGCTGTGGGAAATGTCCCCCAGGGTACCCAAGCAGCGGGACGCACCTCCTGCGCTTAGGGGACTGGGAGCTAAGCAGGGCCTCGAACTCCATGGGCCGCTTTAGAGTGGCACCGCATGCCGCTTACACCGAGCCCCTGGGCAACGAGAGGACGGGTAGACGGCCGGACACAGTCAAGGGAGCTAACGGAGATAAATCCCCACGCAGCCCACCGCCGCCCTGAGCAGCACTTTCACACTTTCACGAAGAAACAGCAATGGCGTCTCTCTCCCAGGAGCCTGCCAACCATCTTCGATTGCTCTGCCATTACATTTGGGGCTTCCGTTGGGACTGAGAGCCGCTCGCACCAGCCAGTGACAGGGAGAGGAATGCCCTGTGCGCCGGGTGCCACGCGCAGCGCATCTGTCAGCGGGGCACAGGGGGCGCCTCCGGGATCCAAGCATGCTACCTTCCGTGTAGCCGGCCAGGAAGAGAGCAGTTATCGGCGCACGGTGGAGACGCTGGCGCCGTGAGCGATCCAAAACTAAAATGGAGACCGACTCATGCGCGCGACCAAATCCTATGCGTGCGTGGCCAGCTCTTGTCTCTCCCTCTCCCATTCACAATGCTGCGCGCGTGCACAGCTCTCGTCTCCTCTTGTCGGATTTTGTCGGCTGAAACGATCACTATAGTTCTCTGGCGAGAACGCGTTTCTCTCCGAGACCTAAAAAGGAGAAATTCAAAATGTTCACATTTGCTCAAGTTAGTTGCGTGTTTCTTCCATGGCCCATTGTAGTTTTCCCTAGGTTAGTCTAACTGTGCATGTTGTAGGCGTCATTTTCCTTTGCCCCCATTACTATTTAAACACATTTTGCGCCACATTTCGTGCTCTGTTCTTTTCCTGGGATATAGTCTGAACACCACAGCTCTGCAGCCATGGTAGGAGGAGAGACCATGCCAGTATCTGGGGAGTTGTCCAGTCCACTGGTGTCAGCCAATTCCTCATACCCGTCCATTTTGGGGTCTAGCGGCCCCTCCTAATCTTCCCCAAGTCATATCCTAAAGGCAGGGGCACAGCTTCAGGGAGGTGGGTTGGGGGGTTACACCCCCCTAATAAATGTATTTGTTGGTAAATTATTGAGTACAGGTACTTTGAGTCGGGTATGGTGAGGTGTCTGTCGGACTTTTAACATTATATTGTTGGGACATCTAAAGCTCACCTCCCCTCCCCCCCAATCTTACTGACCAAGCTATGCCCCTGCCTATAGGAAAGGGGCTCAGGCTAGATCTGGAGGGTAAGGCTCCATTTGGCACAGGAGTCTGAGTACGGGATAAAAATAGAGAGGGCGGCACCAGGGTTAGGAAGGATTGAGGTTGTACAAACCGGCAACGTTCCGGACCCATCCATGGGTCCAAGGGAACTGACTGGCTCCGGGGGCGGATCCGCAATAACATCCTGCCCCCTCCTATGAACATGTCTGATGTCCACGACCTTATGGCCAATTATAACCGCTAAGTGACAAATATATTAGACTCAGTGGCGCCACTACAGCTAAAAAGACTGTTCTCCAAGGTCTCCAAACCATGGTTGAAAGAAGGAATTTAAGACTTGTGGAAAGACTGTGGCAATCCTATCCCTCCCTTGAACGACTCTACCATCTGAGATTCATAAGAAGCATCTACAACACAAGCAACAGATGCTCAAAGCCACCTTCTTCAGAAATCAACTAGAGAAAGCAAAATAAATTCCAAGAAAACTGTTCGAACCCATCAAGCTAACAGTCATCCTTATCTCTCCTCACTGGGTTGGAGGGACACAGCCGAACTGCGAAGAATGAATATGCTACTTACCAGTATGCATCTGTTCTTGGCAAGTAGGGCTGCTGACATTCATATCTATAGCATAGATCGCCGCCTAGTGTTGGGTCCGGATGATTGCACATTGTTGTCCTGGAAGAGTCTTCGAAGTATCACAAGATATGTGGCTCCTCCCCTGGACTACAGTGCACATGGGCATCAACTCCATCCCCAGATTGTTTTTAGCCATTGTGGCGAAGATGGAGTGTAACAGTGTGAGCGATGGCCATGCTAAGAGTAAGTGTAAGTTCTGCAGCCGCTACAGGCGCCGGGGAGTAGGGCGGGCGATATGAATGTCAGCAGCCCTACATGCCAAGAACAGATGCATACTGGTAAGTAGCATATTCAGTTCGAGGCATGTGGGCTGCTGAATTCATATCTATAGAATAGAATATATAGCTGTCTCTCCATCATAGGCGGCCGCCTGTGCCAGCTGCAGATGTCTGAAAAAGTGTCTTTAGAGCAGCCTGCCCTACAGCTGCTTGGAGTGCACATCTACACAGTAGTGTTTAGTAAATGTGTGTGGGGTAGACCACGTGGCTGTTCTACAAATGTCTTCCAAAGGGATATTACCAAGGAAAGCCATGGAGGCCCCCAACTTGCGGGTGGAGTGGGCTCTGGGGGGGACCGTTAAAGTGCGCTTAGCCTTGTGATAGCAAATCTGAATACACTTAACGATCCACCTGGCTATACCCGCTTTGGAAATGGGGTTGCCTTTGTGCTGGGCAGAAAAGGCAACAAAGAGTTGTTGTGTCTTCCTAAAACCCTTTGTCCTATCGATGTAGTACATCAAAGCTCGTTTGACATCGAGAGTGTGGAGCATTCTTTCTGCTACTGTCTCTGGGTTTTGAAAGAACGCGGGCAGCTCAATGGACTGATTGACATGGAACTGCGAAACCACTTTAGGAAGAAATTTAGGGTTAGTGCGCAGCACCACCCTGTTGGAGTGAATTTGTATGAATGGCTCTTGTACAGTGAGCGCCTGTAGCTCACTAACACGTCACAGAGACGTAATGGCAATGAGAAACGCCACTTTCCATGTCAAGAACTGAATCTCACAGGAATGTAGTGGTTCAAAAGGTGGGCCCATCAACCTGGTGAGGACCACATTGAGGTTCCATACAGGAGCTGGCGGGGTCCTGGGAGGGATGACCCGTTTCAGTCCTTCTAGGAAGGCTTTAATGGCAGGCACTCTGAAAACGGAGAGATGCTGCCTGTTTTGGAGATAAGCCGCTATGGCGGATAAGTGTATCCGAATGGAAGCATATGCTAGATTGCATTTGTAAAGATGTAACAAATAACAGATGATGTTGGGAATGGATGCATCTAGCGGGTTGATGTTGTGTTCAGTACAGTAAATGACAAACCGCTTCCATTTCGCTGCATAGCAGGCCCTGGTGGTGGGCTTTCTTACCTCCCGTATGATATCCATGCATTCAGGAGGCAAGTCAAGATAGCCAAATTCTAAGACTTCAGGAGCCAGATCGCCAGGTTGAGCTGTTGCGGGTCTGGATGCTGAATGTCGCCACGGCTCTGCGTCAAAAGCCTGGGTGTGAGGTGCAGCCTTTGACGCGGTACCACGGAGAGTTCTAGAAACGTGGTGTACCATGGTTGGCGTGCCCACGTTGGAGCAACCAGGATGAGTGTCATCGAGTGTTGCTTTAGCTTTCGTGCCACCAGCGGTATGAGAGGTGCTGGGGGAAAAGCGTACGCAAATCTGCCTGACCAGTTCATTCATATCGCATTGCCCTGCGACTGTGGGTGAGGGAACCTGGCGGCAAAGCTTTGGCATTTTGCGTTTTCCCTTGTGGCAAACAGGTCTATCTCTGGATGACCCCACTGCTGGAAGTACGGGCGGAGTACTGATGGATGTATCTCCCACTCGTGCATCTGGTGGCTGTACCTGCTGAGCAGATACGCCATCTGATTGTCCTTGCCCGGGAGGTGTTCCGCCATGAGGAAGATGTTCCTCTGAATGGCCCACTTCCACATGCTCTGAGCCAGATGAGACAACTGCGGAGAGTGTGTACCTCCCTGCTTTTGAATGTAGTACATGGCCGTCATGTTGTCCGTCCGGATCAACACGACTTTGTTGCACAGATGTACTTTGAATGCCTTCAATGCCATTAAGATTGCCATCAGTTCTAGGTAGTTGAAATGCATCTTCTTCTGCTGCGTTGTCCACAGTCCCTGCACCGTGTAGTGGAGCACATGAGCTCCCCATCCCTGGAGAGATGCGTCTGTCGTCAGGATAATCTGTGGCACAGGCTCCTGGAACGGTCGGCCCTTGCAAAGGTTGTGTGGATTCCACCAATGCAGAGAGCTGTATGCCCGACCGGTCACCAACACTGGGTCGTTCAACTGTCCTTGAGCCCGAGTCCACTGATGAGCCAAGCATTCTTGGAGCGGACGCATATGTAGCCTCGCGTGCGGGACTATGAAGATGCAGGAGGCCATCATGCCCATCAACTGCATGAACACTCTTGCAGTAAGCGAGTGTTGCGGTCTGAACTTTTGGATCAGTGACTGAATGCTGTCGATCCTCACAGAATTCGGCTGAGCTGTGGCTGTCAGAGTATCGATCGTCGCACCCAGATATTGCCGCACATGGGCTGGCTGAAGGTGCGACTTGGGATAATTGAGTGAGAATCCCAGATCGTGAAGAAGGTGAATGGTGTGGGACATGTTGGCGGCGCACTGCTGGGCCGACTTTGCTTGGACAAGCCAGTCGTCCAGATAAGGGTAAACGTGAACGTTCTGCCTCCTGAGGTGCGCAGCTACTGTCGCCAGAAATTTTGTGAACACCCTGGGTGCTGTGGTCACCCCGAAAGGCAGGACCTTGAACTGATAATGCCGACCCCGAATAGTGAACCGGAGGTATTTTCTGTGTGATGGATGCAGTGGAATGTGGAAATAGGCATCCTTGAGATCCAAGGTTGCGAGGAAGTCTCCCTGATTGAGCAACGGGAGAACCTGCTGCAGTGTGAGCATATGAAAGTGTTCTGATAGAATGTACTGATTCAGGGGTCTGAGGTCCAGTATGGGTCTAGGGATCCTTCCTTTTTTGGGATTAAGAAGTACAGGGAGTACACTCCCGTGCCTTCTTCCTCCACCGGCACGAGCTCGATTGCCCCTTTTTGCAGCATGTCGAGTACCTCCTGCTGCAATAAGTGCAAATGCTCTGTGGACATAGGACGGTGTTTTGGTGGCATGTTGGGTGGAGTGGATGTTAACTCCAAACAATAACCGAACTGGATAAGTTTCCTGACCCACCTGTCTGTGGTGATGGATTTCCAGACGGGCAGGAACTGCTGGAGTCTCCCCCCGACAGGTGTAGTATGGTCGGGGGGGCAGCGACAGGGCGTCGCTGTTTGTTGGTGGCGGAGGAGCGGGAGATGTTGTTTCCACGACCTCTGCCCTTGGTGCTGTTGCCCCGATAGCCGCCTCTACTCTGCTTGGTGTAAGAGGACTGCGCCCCACCTTTATTGTATTGAGTTTGCTGGGACATCTGGCCTCTGGAAACACCTCTATTGCCTGAGCGACGAAAAGTGCTGCCCCGAAACTGCTGGGACTGGAGAGCCCCCATGGATTTTGCAGTTTCGGTATCCTTTTTTATCTTTTCTAAGGTTGTATCCACCTCAGGACCAAATAACCTATCTGGGTTTACTGGCTGATTGAGGATGGTAGTTTGTATCTCCGGCTTGAAACCGGAGATTCTGAGCCAGGCTTGACGTCTCAACATGACACTGGTGTTAATGGCTCTGGCCGCGGTGTCCGCCACGTCCAGTGCACACTTAATGGAAGCGTTGGAGATAAGCTTCCCTTCCTGAATAAGCATCTCAGCTGCCTCTTTATACTGATCTGGAAGATGTTGTAACAGGGTCTCTAGTGTGTCATAGTGCGCCCTGTCATATCTGGCCAGGAGTGCCTGAGTGTTAGAGATACGCCAGATATTGGCCGCCTGAGCCGCCACCTTCTTCCCTGAAGCCTCCAGCACTTTAGATTCCTTGTCTGGGGGAGGAGCATCACCAGTGGTCTGCGAGTTCGCCCTCTTCCGGGCATTAGAAACGACCAGAGAGTCCAATGGCAACTGGCCTTTGATGTAGGTGGGGTCGCCAGGCGCCGGCCTATATTTTTTCTCAATCCTAGGGTTCCTTAAAAATGTCTGCAGCATGTTTGAGAACCCCTTTCGATAGGGTCAGCGTGGAGCTCCACGCCGTGGTTGTTAGCCGCCCTCTCAAGTAGAGCGTTAAATGCAGCCGAATCCTCAGTAGGAGAGGTCTTGACAGTGTACACCTGAGGGTCCTGGGCAGTTTGCTGATCCCCTGGGTCACCTGCATCTGCCCATGAGTCGTGCTGATCCTCAGGATCAGTGTTGGCAGGAAAACCATACTCCTCGTCATCACCTTCTCCACCCTCCACATCCGAATAGGTGGGAGAGGGTGTAGTCACTCGTGGAGGCGGTGGAGCAAGGGGCTCCACCAGAACTGGGGATTCCCCAGCAGGCTTTTTGCGCTTCAAAGGAATCGTGTAGGACTCCAAAGGCTGGGTTGCCGTGATCTTCCTCTTGTAGAGGGTGAGTTTCCCGGTGTGTGCGTCGATATAGTGTTCCGACTGCTCCTCCACCGAGGGTTGTCGAGGTTTCAAGCTCCCAAGCGACGGAGAAGGCTTCTGCGCCGTGGACACTGGTACGGGCGCTTCGGTGACCGACCGTGGTGCGAACGCCTTTGGTGCTACCTTCGGCGGCAACGTAAACAGGAGTGGCGTCGAAGACTTTGGCGGTGTGGCAGCTGGCTTCGCGGTGGAAGCATCCTTCGGTGCGGCCGCGGAAGCATTGTCCCTGATGCGTTGTAGAGAATCAGACACCTGCTTCGTAAAGGAAGCGGACGGTTTCGTCGATCCGACAGACGTCTTCGGTCCACTAGCGAGTGAAGTCTCGAGCGTCGATGCCTTGTTTTTATGCGGTACAGGATCAGCCTGCTTCTGCGCGCTGTGTCCTCCTTCCGTGCCGACGGTTTCGTGCAGGTGGCCTTGACTACGGGGTGCGGGGCCCCCGTTTTCGGTTCGACGCCCTTGGCCGATTTCGGTTCGACGGCCTTGACCGACTTTGGCTCGGCGCCCTTGGTCGACTTCCCCGGGTCGACAGCCTTTCTCGGCTTCGGCTGCCCCGACGTGTCTGAAGACGAGGAGGCGGCCGGAGGGACAGACGTCTTCTGTTTAGACGGCGTCTCAATTACTTTAGTTTTCGTCGACACTGAAGGTTTCGGTTTCGTTTTAACCAAAGTCGGCTCCGCAGAAGTGTCCGTAGCCGGGCCCGTAGGCGAGGCCGTGGAGCTGGGTGGAAGGTCTTGGGTAAGGCCGTGTGGCGATCCCTCGACCTGAGCCTTAGTAATTGTTCGTTCGGGGCTTAGCTCTTCACACGAGCTATCTTCCGTGGCCCCGTAGGCCTCATTGTCGTCTCCTACCTCGTCGACGTCTTCTGCCTCGACCACCTCGACGTCCGCGTCGTATTTGTAGTCGATCTCCTCCGCCGGAGGGGAAACTTGCAGATGAACTTCCTGCTCGTCTGCTTCTTCTCTGTCGAAGATGTTCACCGGTGCCGGGGCCGACTGCCGGGCCTCTTGGCGCGCCACGCGCCGAAGTCTAATCGTTTTCTTCGATCGAAACCTAGAACAAGCCATACAGTTGGCTTCATCGTGGTCCGGCGACAGGCACTTGTTGCACACAGGGTGGACGTCGATGTGTGGGTACTTCGATCCGCACACAGGACATTTCTTGAACGGGCTCCGTTCCATGATGTCGACGAAAGTCTTGCTGCGTCGACTGGGCCCCGAGTATCGAAGAGCCACGCGACTCCTCTGGACGTCCGACTCGGGAACTGAGCCGGAACAGAGCTGGGACCGAACGCAAAACAATACAGACGGTATAGGAAAAGGCCTTTGGGCCTTAAGAAAAGTCTATATCGATTCCGAACTGGAGATGTCGAATATACATCCGAACCCAATGGCGGAAAAAAACAATCTGGGGATGGAGTCGATGCCCATGCGCACTGTAGTCCAGGGGAGGAGCCACCATTCTCGTGATACTTCGAAGACTCTTCCAGGACAACAATGTGCAATCATCCGGACCCAATACTAGGCGGCGATCTATGCTATAGATATGAATTCAGCAGCCCACATGCCTCGAACTTCGCGGATTTCTTCACAGATAAGACTACTAAAATCAAAGCTGAACTACGCTCTGCCCTTGAGCACTAGTTGTTCAGTCTGCCGAACACCCTCCCTCCTTGGTTGCATGTCACTGTGCCTGCGCAGCCTTGCCCCTCCAAAAACAATGCATCCTGGAGCCTTTTCCAAACCTTGGATGAAAGCATTAGAAGCAAAACGCTGGCTACTCTGAAACTTTCTAATCACTACAACGACACCCTGCCATCAAACCCCTTCTCTGAAATTAGAACCTCCTTACTCCCACTTTGGACTTTGCTTGTCAATGCTTCACTTCAGCAAGGTGCTATTCCGGAATGCCTCAAATCTGGGCAAGTTACCCAGATTCTAAAGAAACCAACTGCTGATCCCTTGGACCTTCATAACTTCCGCCCAATCTCTAAAATCCCCACTTTCGCAAAGCTACTGGAAAAATGTGTGCTCACCCAAATCTGTAACCACATCGATCATTTCCAACTCCTCGACCAATGTCAATCTGGGTCCCGCCCGGGCCATAGTACAGAATCTGCTCTAACTTACATCGTAGATGATGCGCTAAGAATGTTGTATCAAAATGAATCTTGCCTATTGATCCTTCTCGGCCTTTTGTCAGCATTTTATATGTCAAACACGATAACCTAACTGACCTCCTAGAACACAGGATGGGGTTGTCTGGTACTAAAACGGTTCTCCTCATTCCTTCATAACATAGCCCAAAGCTTCAAGGTGAACCAGTCCTTTTCTCATATTCCTCCGGTCACGCTGGGGGTTCCACAGGGTTCTGTGCTCTCACCCACACTCTTCAACCTGTTCGTGGAACCTCTGACAGAAATTTTGAATTCATCCAACATTCACTATCACATGTACGCTGACGATACTCAACTAAACCTGAAGATCACCTCCCTTGAGGACATCAGGTCCCTCAACTAAGTCCTACTGAAAACACAAAGCTGGCTGACACTTAACCACTTGAAGCTAAATGCTCTCAAAATGGAATTCCTCCTAATCGCACCACACAAGCAATCTCCGGTCATAGAACAATGGATGAATCAGATTACTGCTCTAACTGTACGCTGCACCTCTTGGGAATAATGCTAGACAGAAGTCTGAACATGCAGAAGCACATCAGTTCCCTCACCAAAAGGTGCAAACTTTCAACACAGCATCTTAAGGAAAATTAAACCTTTTCCCTTCTCATAACCTAAAGGATGATGTGCAAGCCTTCGTGATCTCAAAGCTGGACTATGGCAGCGCAACCCTTTGCGGCCTTCCTAGAGCGAAGACGGCTCCTCTTAGGGTTGCCCTTAACTTTGATGCGAAGCTCTAAAAAATACAACCATATATCACCAGACCTGCTATCCCTGAACTGGCTTCCATATATGAAACTCTGATACAGTTAAAAATTGCATGCATGGCACACTAAACCATTAATTTCAATACCCCTTAGTACCTAGCTCAAAAACTGGCGCTCTTGTGGTTCGTGAGCCTCGAGAACCACCAGCACCCTCTTGCTCAAACCGCAAAAATTCAAGAAAAGAAAAACCCACAACCTCGCCTTTTCAGGTATTGCACCGAGGACTTGGAACTCCCTACCCAACGAAGTCATGATGAATCCTTCCACTGTCCTCTTCAAAAAGGAAGTCAAAGAGTTTCTGATGAAGACATTTCTGCCTTAGATAGGCTGTTCCATTGGATATTGAGGTCACAGTCGCAGATTTGTGGGCCAGGGCTCCCGAGGATGCCTGGCCCTACAGGACTGTGAATTTTCGTTCTGTTTTTACTGCTTGTATCCCTCATGATGTATAAACTGTAAAGCGCTCTGATACCCTCGGTGGTCATGTTCGCACTATAGAAAACTTTCTAAATAAAAATAAATAAGATTAATGTCACAGAAGGACCACTAACTGTAAGAGTTCTAGCCCTGGTCGTGAGCTCCCCAATCACACTCAACAGGCTGAAAAGACGGACGCTTGCCTCCTTAAGTCATGATATTGTTTGATATAAGATTTTTTTTCCAGCTTTTATCAGCAGCAGCTGCTATCGAATTTGGTGCCAATGAAGGGAAAGAAAAACAGAAAACATATGGATTTATTAAACCATATTGCATAGTAAATCTAGAGCATTATCTGAGAAGTCGAGAGGAACAAGGCAGTTGTTTGTTACTGCACCTCCACACTCACTGGAGGAGGATAGGGCATTCCTAGACAAGTGCTGAGCAGAGGCCCTGTTTCTTAGGGGACAACAAAGCACCAGAAGTAGTTCTTCTGGTATCTAGAGCCAGTGACCAGAAGCCAAAGCTACACAATCTCCATAAAACTTGTCAAATGAAATCTGGAGGTATTGGACAAGAGGAAAAGAGCAGACAAGATAAAGTTCAAGAAAATATTTTCTGAAATTATTTAAATTGCACATTGGCCCACACATCACACATTGACCACATCTGAAGTAGATCTACTAAAGAAAAATTCTCCTTGATAGTTCATGGGGATTGGAGCAGAGCTACCCGCAAGTACTTATTTTTTGGGTGGTGCGTTTAATTGGTTGATTCAATTACAGACTTGTGTTTGAGGCAAGCCTTTTTTTTTTTCTTTCTTTTTGAAAGATGCACTTGAAGCAGAAGATTGCTGTTCTTTCTACATCTGCCTGGTCTGATGAGTTCTGAATACTCGTGAAGGCTACTTTTGTTGGTTCAAGGTTATGGAACTTCGAGACTTAGTGCTCACTATCTTCATATTGCATATGGAAAAACCTCACCCCACAAGGTTTGTTAGAAGGGGTTATTAACAAAGGGTTATTCCATTACCTTGCCCTAGATGTTCCCATGATCATTTTGTTACATGCATCATCTATAAAGCACACTTTTACCCAAAACATGCCTCTGCGCGGAGTTCTAGATGGAAAACATACACTTGCCACAAAAAGAATCCAAATAATATAAAAAGATTGAAGTACCCTTGTTTCTGAAAGATAAATGGTTTGCATCTGAGATGGAAGGTGCGACAAAGCATGTCTTTGGCAATCCTTACTTTGCCTCCCAAATGGAGTTGTAGAAATAGGACAGCGACAGACTAAAAATCTATAATGAAAGCTGGTCATTCAAGAAGACTAGGTAAGGTTAACAATGCACAAGACATTCCAGGGGTCAATCAGTGGCAGCATTTTGCATCACCTGAAGAAGGGCCCACAGGTCTTTGGTAAGACCAAGATAGAGATTTGCTACAGTTAGTCCTGATCAATAACATTTGGGCATTCCATAAGGCACGACTGCCACTGTGTTTAGGAACAGGGACTTTTCAATTACTTAAGGTATGCAGATAGTCCCACTCCCTTTTACCAAAACTGTTGCATGTCCTTGAATCCACCCTCCCGCGGTAGGCAATTATTGGTTTCTTGCCTGCAGAGAGGGTGGCCCTGTTATGTTAAGAACGGGGCTCTGATATGCATTTTCAAATTACCACACACATTTGTAACATAATATTTCACAGACATTCATAAGAGTCTTTTTAGGTAGTGAAACTCTTTACAAACAACAGACATGCAAAATGACAAGTCTTTAGCTGGCTGTTCTTATGCATGACAAAATATTGAGAAAATAAAATTAGAAACATTTCCCTTTAACAACAGTGCTACATGCTGCTGAATATTGAGTTGTACTTGCTTACCTATATATATATATTTACTAACTTCCAGAGAAATACAATGAATATATATATGTAATTTCAGAATGAAATTAAAAGGTAAAGCGGTTAACCACAATATATAAAAGCATATGTAGTTGGTAGCCCAGTAGCATAGACATATCAAGACGGGTGATGGACAGCCTTCCATACAGCAGGAAATTCATAACGCACTCAAACTTTTACGCAAATTAGATCACAAAGACCCTGACAGTATCAGTAACAATATTTTCAAACAAACTACCACCAAATACGACTGTAATAGACAAACCTTCACTAAACAAAAACAATGACAAAAGACTGTGTACTGTAGAAGAGAAAATAGAGAACCACGCAAAATGTGTCTCCTGATACGGAAAAGTACAACAAGGCCATACAAATGACAGAAGTGTAGTGTACATAAGCTAGAAAAAAACATTAGAAACACTTGTGACTTGCTTAATATAAGCAAGTAAGCAAAAGAAATTCAGAACTGAATTCTCTATAATGAATTCTTCGATTTTATCTATTTAAACCTGTTGAAAAAAGTTTTTAAACGGGTGGATTCAGAAAAAATCTAACAATCATAAAAACATCTTGCATGCAAGTAGTTAAACTGTCATGAAGCATAGAGGAGTAAATATAGAAGCCCCCTTAAATGCTCCACATATCCCTTACAGCCACATTAGTACTCACATGTTAATTAATCCCTGGGATCCATTTGGATAGATCAGGTAACACGAAGGAGCCGCAGTAATACCAAGCTTCTCTAGCAATGCCTTATCGGAGTTCAGCACTCGCCTTACCAGAATGTTTTCATATTGAATTAGGTCTAATATCACCTGGGGATGAAAAGACAGCGTGTAAGCGATATGCAAGGCCAAGGCATAGTCTATGTTCCTTTTAAAGTAAAACAATAGCTTTAAAAATGCATGATCTTACATTTGTACCCTGTTAGGCAAAAGAGAGACAATGCTCATACACACTTTACCACCGAGTTAATTAATGCAAAGGACGAAAATGTCAAATTCGAAAAGGAAGCAGTGGAAACCATTTTTGTGTAAGTATTAAGAGTGGCAGGCTCTAATAAATGATACAAATAGCCTTTTATCCTTGTGTCTCACTTAAGTCAACTAAAGTGATAGTGAGTGGCACATTAAAGTGAAACGAAATAACAATATTACATGCATATAAAAGGAAGCCACCCTAGTTCCTACCGAGGAGATATTAACACTTGCTCTTAAATAGGTTCCACCTCTCTCCTTCCGGTGAGCCGCAACAATGTATGAAAAGGACCAGTAAAGAGTTTACACTCATAATCCTATACATTTTTTCTTCTGGAAATCCTTGCTTTAGCTTTTAAACAATATAGCATTTCTTGTTGCATTTTTCAGTTTATTATTAGAACATGAAAGCTTTTCAAATCTATATATATCCTTAATAATAAAATGTTTAATGCGCTCAAACTACAATTTTTTTAAAAAGAATATTACTGAGATATGTTCACAAACTCTTTTGAAACAATAACAAAGGATGCAGCAATTTCAAGTGAAAGTAGGTGTTAATTTCTGCAAGATATTTCCCATTGTCTCTGTTAATCAAGTCTATCAAAAAGCAGCCGGTGCAGGTTCACTGGAATAAAGCAAATTATTTAACAAAATGATTTAAGCAAAAATAAAAACCAACAACAAAATTTTATGTGGACATAAACTATTTTTGAGATATAATTTATTTACATTAGAAATTAATCTTTTTACCTTTCTTATAGAAATTAGAGTATATTTGCAGAAAATGCTCATTGTATATCTTTGAAATTTAAAATCGCAGCTAGACATTGCTTAATATATGGTTAATACCTCATCACCAGACATAGGAGGCTGGCTACGGCTAATGAGTGGCAGAGATCACATGCTATCATAGTGCACATGTAGAAAATCGAAGTTGGGCAGTGTAAGTGTGACACTTCTCAAATAGCATCAGATTTTTTTTTTTTTAGAACTGTCTTGAATTTATTGTTTCACAAAAATATTTCTAATGCCTAACCAAAAGAAAAAATATCAAAGAGGTATATTAATTAAGCAGATCATATTCTCTTCATGATGGAATCCGATGTTGTTGCTCTGGCTGTTGGGCCCTTTTTCAATTTTTTTATGATGTGATTACGTTTTAAAATTTATATAATATGGTGGATATGAAAATGTTAATGTGTGATTACGATAGTAATGTGATTAATTTTGTTTTTAATTTTTGTACTTCAGAGTCACATGGCCTGTGCTTCAAGTTTTAATTATAATGAGCATGTACCTTTTGAGTAATTATTTAAACAATTAAAATTATTCATTGATTGAGGTGGCAAAAATGCCCACAGACCCTTGCTAGAGAAGGTACAATTGCCAGGTGACGCAAGAAATAACTAGAACCACAGTCTCTCACACCAAGCGGTTGGTTTGGCCCATGAGAGAAACCTCTGTTTGACATAATATAGTGTAAAGATGGGAAAGTAAATGCATTTACTGATCAGTGAATTTTTGGTACATTTTATCAAAAGCATGTTACTTTTTTCTCGGTTTCACTTTATCGGTTTACTGCTTACTTATGAATATCATGAGTAGGACTACTACAATTCATCAAGTTGATGAAGTTAAGAGTTTGACTTTTCATGATGAAAGTAACATGTATAAAAAATTATTTATTTTTAAATAATGTGCTTTCAGAAACAAACAAGTTGTTTATTAAATTAAAAATGTCTAACCATTTTGTAGCTTCTCAGAAACCAAACCAGTAAATTACTTGACTCAAATATATTTTTAGTTTAGGGCTGGTAATTTACTATACAACTGAAAGACTTCCTTTAAAAAATTTTTTTAAGTATACAAAGATAAAGCTTTCAAATTCTTAGAACAAAGTAAAAGAAAGGTGGGTGTAGATTATATGTCGAACACAATCACACGGAGCAAGAGAACGACTTAAAACTGTCATATAGCAATGCTAGAATCTCTATTAGGCAATGACCCTGGGAAGTCAAAATAACGATATATAGATTTCAGAGGGGTAGCACATGAAACTATTAGCAACTGGGAATAACGCATTTAAGTGAAGAACCCACAGGCACTACAAAATAGGGTGGGTGCTCTCATTTCCGCTGAAAGCAAGTTTTAAATAGTTCATAACCACTCATCTATAAAAATCTATAAAGATGAACTTCACATTACCAAATTAATATTTGTCACTAGTGATTGTGGAGGGTACTGACAAATGGAAATCTCTTGCCAATCATGTTCAAGTTGTGCAGGAATATGCCACTTCATTTTGCATGCTTTTTCCCCGCATGCAATTACAAAGTTTTGTAACAAAGCATACCATTACCCCGCAATCGTAACAACGACTTGCTCTAGGGAGGGCGCTTGATGTTGGAATAGTATAATTTACTATTCCAACTCCAGTATGCGCAACAGTTGGGAAGGTGTTGGATTCTAAATCCAACACTTTCTGCCCCCTCTGCAAGTCGTTGTTCGGACTTGCGGAGTAATGGTATGTGGCGAAAAGGATTTGTGGTAAACAATGTTTACCGTTGTGCAGTCATGTCGCCAAGCTTCTTGGATCTAAGCAAGTCAGCCCTAGAACACATTATTACAGCAGGGGCTCTTGCTCTCTCCTTACCATGAAGCTAAACTACCCAACATTGTTACTGATGTGTTCGCCACATAGATGCAAGGTCTTAAGCTGATATGTAAGGCACAGAGTTGGACATTTAAATCCTCATTGCCTATGATAAACATTGCACCTTTGTTGGAACTTTACTGTAAACTAAAAAAGGTTCTTACCATCAGTGCCCTATAAAATAACAAAAAAATACATTCAGATGTTTTACCAAAAACACTTCAAATTGTTGTATTTAGTTTAAAACAATCAGTCATTCTGTTAAAAACCAGCAAGGAGTTTGGTCTTGAGCATGTGGCTGCATGGATGCTACCATTGGTGAATTACGCCAAAGCCCAGAGGCTCTTTGCAATAAAGTTATGGGGACCACAAGATTCCATGTTACTAAAACAGAATGTTTCCAGTCTTGGGTTTTTAATTTAATAATATATCAATCTGATATTTTACTCTTATTGGTTCAGCTGAAAATATAACAGGACTAGAACTTTCAGATGCCTTGGGCTCAATAAGTAAAAGTCTATTACAGCACACTGCCAAGGTTGTTAAAGGGCATTGCCAGAGTCACAGGCGAGAGCCTTTAACAACTGGTACGACTCGAAGTCCCACCAAGTATCCAAAAGCTATCAAGCAGAGACAAAGGGAAGAGATTGAGAAGATCAGAGCAAAAGAGAAAATATGAAGCATACATTAAAGAGACTTTTTAGTAGATAACTTTAGAGTGTTTTAAGCACCCCTGGGGAGGAGACATGAACTTTTCTAGTCCTCATTTATACATTAAAAAGAAGCTGGTTACTTGTATTTTGGCATCTGACAATCTAAATGTCGACCAGAGAGGTTTCCAAACACTTTGAGAACACATGCAAGTCATACCCATATTTAAATAACGTATCCAACTGTAGCGTTTGAAGACACAAACCATTTTACAATTTAGTAAACAAAAATATTTTTAACATGATATATACTTTAATAAACTAAAAAGTATTAACAGAAAATGAAAGAGCAAACTATATTTTGTAAAGGCCTTATGACATCATACATTTGCGGGGGAAAAGACCTAATCAAGAATGCCATTTCCTAATTTAGAGTAATTTAATGCAGCCTCTCAATTGATTTGCACAGATACCAGAAATACATTCTGTAGCCTTGGTATTCACCCACCCCAATAGCTTTAAAGGTAAAGGAACAAGAACAAAGTACGACAATAAATGGACGCTACTTATAGGGGGACTGTAGTTAAATACCACTCACAAATACTTTATTACTGGGCAAGCAGCATTACTTGCCATCGTTCTTGGATGTATGTAGCTCAAAATCATAGCCATACATATAGGGCACAACAACGTGATGTTGAGCAGCACAGGTATAAACGAGGTTCCTGTGTGCTGAAACTTGAAAAACAAAAGGTGAAAGGGTTCCTACTGAATTCAATTCTACAAACACTTAGTGCTTTAACATTCTGCAGACAATGTACAGTGCAGCAGCCCGGCTGCTCACAGAGATAAAATCTCTACGCTAAGCATACCGACCACTTATGCTTAAATATCAGTTACACATTTAGGAGTAAACCGCATTCTTTCCTCCTATTCATGCTCAAACACTGGGAATGCTATAAGCTTACAACTAAGTAGGTGTAATGCTAACTGCATTAAAACCAAATAGGATGTCTACCATGAGGAAATGTTGCAATTCTTATGTATTAACATCTAAATTGCAAATTACCATGAGTAACAGGTGGAAGAGGTGTCTAGGCACTTCAAATGTATTAAACAAACCTCGTGCAATACTTGATATGGAGCATAACAATGGTGTTCTGAATAGCAAGAAACACACGTCAGACTGAGGGGCTCCTTCACCAGCGATGTCGGAGGTGAACTATGACTGAAATCAAGAACATTTACAACATGCTACGTTCTGCTAGGGAGTCTGTAGGCATAAAAGGCTCATTCTGGGCATAAAACAAATAAGTGATGCAGCTGCTACTTGTCTACAACATGTTTAAATGAAGTTCATCCCCAGCCACTGCATGTGCCTGAACATTTTGGCACTGAAGGCAAAGTGGGATTTTTCTGACCTGCTCCAAGTCAGCATGGTCTTTATGACCTTAAAAGATGTATTATAGGGCAAACTGCTGCCACCTAGCTAGTGTCACCCTACACAGCTTGTCAGGTACAAGGTATTTTTTTGTATACAAAGTTCTACTAGATTTCTAATAGATCAATTGAGAGTACCCAAAGAAGTAGCCTCAAAACAACTAAATTGTCTAAACTCAATTTTTCGAAAAATTGCTAAAGACTAAATCAAAACAAAACTAAAGCAGAACAAAACAAACACCAGAAACAAATAAAATCAAGATTTCACAAAGTCAAAACAAACTAAGGCAGAAGGGTGTATTCTTTTTCTATATAAATGTATATAAATAATAAATAGCATAAAACAAGGGTACAAAAAACAGTTCACATGAACAAAAATTACTGAGGGAATTAGCCTTTACAAAAATGAATTGTCAATCATTTTTGTAAGAACCCATTTCATGTATTTGAACAAATTGTCATTCAACAAGTAATGATCAACTGCTTAATCCCAATGACACTTAAAGTGGGTTATAGTTGTTGATGTTTCGGTCTTATCTTGTAAGGTATTACAATGACCATCTTCAGGCCCAAAAATATATACGTAGACTGAAGACCCTTAGGGTATGAACTTTCTGTGAGCTCATTATGAATTCGCTCAAAGTGAAGTGGCTCGATTCAATCTGGATAAGGTAACTCAATTACCATCCAGTTTTGTAATATATGCGGAGTAGCGTATTCGTTTATTATTTAATGAGAAAGTGCTCGAGATTTTCGTTGCTTGCGTAGCCGTCACTGACCGGGGGTACTGAATAAAGCAGAAGCCCCTACAAAGCTGTCACCCGACACACCCCAACCCCATAACCTCCAACCAGTGGAACGCACAGACTTTGTACAATGTTGACTCAAGGAGAAGTATTACCAACTATTAAATGTCCTCTTTAGTTCCCTTATCCTTCTTTTGTTATTACTTCGGGCTTCCTTCAAATTCCATTAGATTTTTAAAAGTAACAACAGTGCCTGAATCCCTTCTCCACAAACCTATGATCTTTCTGCTTGGTTCAGACTGTGGATGCCTTAGCTGGTACAAATCTCTATGAAAAATAGAAAGTGCGTAGTGTAGCATTACAGTTAAAATAAGAGCATGGGCTACAGGCGAAGAGCTTAGAGCCGCCAGCAATATATTGAATGATTATGGCTTCAAGGGAGGTTGGGGGGATTTCAATAAGCAGTTGGCACTGTTCACTATATCTGGGGAACAACTGTCCTGGTGCCGGCACAAAAACACACCTTCAAATCCCATTCTTTTGTCTGCAGTCTATTCAACCAGAAAAGAAAACCGAGCGACACAATGAAGTCTAAGAATAGTTAGTAGAAGGTGTGACAACATGCACAGAGAAACCTATACAATTTCTCAAACTTCATAGAGTTGTGTCTCATGCTTCATTTCATGCTGGCTCTTTTGAGGGAGCCAGGACATTTCTTAAGAGAACCTGGACTCCTCACACATCTCACTTGACCCATGCTAAAGGCCCTTCCATTACGCAACATACTGCTGATGTCCACATTGTACCAAAAACATTTAACGTCCAAAAGGATTACCTCTCGTCCAACATAAGAGTCTTTGCTTTCAAACACAATGGCAATGTAGCTGGAGCTCTTTTTGTCAAAGAGAGACAGAACCTCTTCGGAACTAAAAGGGGAGGAAAAGAAGAGAGACAGAGCAAGCATGAGTTTTAAAATACAATTAAACATAAATTAAATTAAATATTTTTGTACAACAGTTTCAAAGACATAGATACAAGGTTGTAATGTTATCTCCTGGGGCATTATTTCGCACTCAATACCTAGTCCCATTTATCCCAGCATAAAAAAATCCCAACATAAACGTAGCCAATTAAAACACAGTAACCTACACGTGGAACTGTCTTGAACAGAGGTTTGCTAAAATCATACAATTTTGCTCTTGAAACAAGTTAGGGTATGCATTTTAACAGTTTTCAAAGCAGATCTCCCAGACAATTATTCTTAAACATACTTAACATTAGTCACTTTATTGGCTCTGAGAATACATTCATAGAATGCAAATTAAATATAAATGTTTTTATATAAGAGTAGTTTGGCATAAAAAAGCACTCTCAATAAATGTTTAAGAGATCTCTAAATGCCATGTTTACCTTCAGTTGTTTGAGTACTGACTTTACCATGCATATTGCATGCATGCTAGAGAAAGGTTCTGAAAGGTCTGGACCCCAGGCTTCGAAATTTCTTAAACCGGATTAATAGAAAAACTGGATACCCCACTCAAATCCTGTCAACAATTGATAAATCAACTTGATGTTTGATACTGGCATGCATCAGTAACAAACATCAAGTTTTTACCCATCTAAATCAAGATAAGAAGCCATATACAATTAATTGTCATCACTTCATTGTACATCACTTCATGCAGCAGTAATCTATTTAATATCAAAATGTTAACATATTGTACATCAAATATTACAATACCATTGTAGAATCTCAACATGCAAAACATGACAAATAAGTCAAGTGTTACTTTCAACATACAATGAAAACTAAATAACATAATATAATGATGGTCCTGCATATTGGTGAATCTCTGCACATGTTGATGATTCAGCAAGACAGCCAGGCGGGGTTCAACAGATAATCATATTAATCATATATCAACCTACGTCAGGTTTATGAAAGGATACAACAGCTCCTGAAGCAAGTTTGGTTCAAATGCTCACTCAATATGGGCTACTTTTTTCAGGACAAAATCAAGTCAAAAGCTAACAAAACTTGAACTATCGTAAACCAGAAGCTCATTGTAAGACCCAGCAAACTGTGCTTCAAGAAACTACTGAAACAGAAGCCCTCCCCAAAAAAATTTGACTGAAGACTGGCCCTTTAGCTGCCCCAACATAAGCAATCAGACTCAGGAAGCTAAGCTCACTTGCTGACAAATTCCACCTAGCAAAAAACTTTATGTACAGAATGTATCTGTGATATTCAAGAGTTTTAAGGCAGCCGGCAGGTGACGAGTACGGCTTTATTTGCCGATAAATATATCAATCCTTTTACTTTGTATCTTACAGCACAGCAACTGTATTTTAAATGATTTTAGACCACAACTATGTCTAATCGTAAACTTTCCCATTATGCATGATTTCAGTCAGGAAAGGGCATGTTTTAGAGGGAACAAGCAAGTAATATACCTAATCATGCTTGATAAAGGCAGTACAAGCCTTGACCTGGTGTTACCAAGTTCCTTTTTTTGTCAGTAGACATTCTTCTAAAAACTTCTAGGCACAGATTAAAAAATAGGGATGCATTTCTCATATGAATGCAAACCGGTGTTCATTATGAGCGAGCGGCTCTACTCAACAGCGAACTGAGCTCTTATTCCTTGACGCAATACCAGTGCTTACTTTCTACCTGTGCAGATTTCACAGTTATCAGCAGGAACCAGAGCCGAGAAAGCGATCTTCGCACAGAATGCCCATAATCTTTAAAAGCCCGCTTCACAGAATAACACCGGAGTGGAAAAGTCTACGGCGGGCAGGAACCGTCAGAAGAGCCTCCCCCTGATGTTTTTCTTCTCATGTTCACACACTCCATAACATGTTCTCAGTTGCTAATCTGGGGCTTTGGTTCGGGCGGTGTTTACTAGCTGGAGAAATATCAATCCACTGTGATGGCAAATAATCCTTTGTAATTTCAGCTCTTGCAAAGTTGAAGTGCTATTATAATGCACAGGAAGGAAACACATTTTGAAACTGCCAATCCTGTACAGAAGCCAAGTTGCAAGCACACAAGGATATTTAACACTTTTAGAAACAAAACACTTTGCCTGTTTGTGGCTGCCTCAGGGAAGGCTTAAAAATCAGCAATGAATGATTAGCCCCAGAGAAGTGACTATGATATACTTTAGGATAACAAGTAGTGCCTACTTCATTTAACTTTCTTCTTCCCTATCTTTCTTTACAAGACATTTTTGTGTGCATTATGTGTAAATTGTTTCTAACGAGCATTCATTCCAAATCTTCACCAAATTAAAATAAAAAGGCAATACAAATTGTTATATCAAGGTTCTTTTATTATTCTTTTCTGAGTGTCAGAATAGATTAACCAATGAGATTAACTAATTGGAGACTCCAGTCTCCACCGACAGACTTACTGTAGAGCTACACATAGTAATTTATGTATTACCCTGCAACGGTTGGCACTGGGTAGTTAAAGGCCGGGCCACGATTCCATAGGAAATTGATTTTTTTGGTTTGCTAATAACTTTGGTGAGGCTTGACAAATCTACACAAAACTTCATTAAAAAAGTCTCATTCACCTCAGCTCCTTTCTTGGAAGTTTCAATGTGATCCATCACCCAGGGGAGGGAAAGAGGGCTGGTCCCAAAGTGAGCTTTCCCCATGAAAATTTCCAAATAGAAAACTGAACAGTGATTCAGAAAAAAAATGCTGAACTGAATTACACCAAATTTGGCTAAAAGCTAGATATATACCCAGAGAGCGTGATTTTTGTGATTTGGTGTAAATCAGTTTAGTAGTTTTTCAGAAATTAGGATTCAAAATGTTTGCACAATTTATCTACGAACTCAAACTACACATTCTGATTGGCTGGTCA
>NC_136065.1:138331899-138339007 GCF_964261635.1 Lissotriton helveticus
ACACACGAACACACACACGAACACACACACACGAACACACACACACGAACACACACACACGAACACACACACACGAACACACACACACGAACACACACACACGAACAAGAACACACGAACACACACACGAACACACACACGAACACACACACGAACACACACACAAACACACACACGAACACACACACACACACACACGAACACGAACACACACACACGAACACACACACACGAACACACACACACGAACACACACACACACACACGAACACACACACACGAACACACACGAACACGAACACACACGAACACGAACACACACACACGAACACGAACACACACACACGAACACACACGAAAACACACACGAAAACACACACACAAACACACACACAAACACACACACAAACACACACACAAACACACACACACAAACACACACACAAACACACACACACACACACAAACACACACACAAACACACACACAAACACACACACAAACACACACACAAACACACACACAAACACACACACAAACACACACACAAACACACACACAAACACACACACAAACACACACACAAACACACACACACGAACACACACACACGAACACACACACACGAACACACACACGAACACACACACGAACACACACACGAACACACACACGAACACACACACACGAACACACACACACGAACACACACACACGAACACACACACACGAACACACACACGAACACACACACACGAACACACACACACGCACACACACACACACACGAACACACACACACGAACACACACGAACACACACACACGAACACACACACAAACACACACGAACACACACACGAACACACACACGAACACACACACGAACACACACACGAACACACAAACACACACACACGAACACACACACACGAACACACACACCCGAACACGAACACACGAACACACACACGAACACACACACGAACACACACACGAACACACACACACGAACACACACACGAACACACACACACGAACACACACACACGAACACACACACACGAACACACACACACGAACACACACACACACGAACACACACACACGAACACACACACACGAACACACACACACGAACACACACACACGAACACACACACACGAACACACACACGAACACACACACGAACACACACACGAACACACACACACGCACACACACACACGCACACACACACACGAACACACACACGAACACACACACACGAACACACACGAACGAACACACACACACGAACACACACGAACACACACACGAACACACACACGAACACACACACGAACACACACACGAACACACACACACGAACACACAAACACACACACACACACACGAACACACACACACGAACACACACACACGCACACACACACACACACGAACACACACACACGAACACACACACAAACACACACGAACACACACACGAACACACACACACGAACACACACACAAACACACACGAACACACACACGAACACACACACGAACACACACACGAACACACACACGAACACACAAACACACACACACGAACACACACACACGAACACACACACCCGAACACGAACACACGAACACACACACGAACACACACACGAACACACACACGAACACACACACACGAACACACACACGAACACACACACACGAACACACACACACGAACACACACACACGAACACACACACACGAACACACACACACACGAACACACACACACGAACACACACACACGAACACACACACACGAACACACACACACGAACACACACACACGAACACACACACGAACACACACACGAACACACACACGAACACACACACACGCACACACACACACGCACACACACACACGAACACACACACGAACACACACACACGAACACACACGAACGAACACACACACACGAACACACACGAACACACACACGAACACACACACGAACACACACACGAACACACACACGAACACACACGAACACACAAACACACACACACACACACGAACACACACACCCGAACACGAACACACGAACACACACACGAACACACACACGAACACACACACGAACACACACACGAACACACACACGAACACACGAACACACACACACACACACACGAACACACACACCCGAACACACACACCCGAACACACACACACGAACACACACACGAACACACACACGAACACACACACGAACACACACACGAACACACACACGAACACACACACGAACACACACACGAACACACACACGAACACACACACGAACACACACACGAACACACACGCGAACAAACATGCGAACAAACATGCGAACACACACACACACACACACGAACACACACACGAACACACACACAAACACACAAACACACACACACACACACACACGAACACGAACACACACACACGAACACACACACACGAACACACACACACGAACACACACACACACGAACACACACACACGAACACACACGAACACGAACACACACGAACACGAACACACACACACGAACACGAACACACACACACGAACACACACGAAAACACACACGAAAACACACACACAAACACACACACAAACACACACACAAACACACACACACGAACACACACACAAACACACACACAAACACACACACACACACACACAAACACACACACAAACACACACACAAACACACACACAAACACACACACAAACACACACACAAACACACACACAAACACACACACAAACACACACACAAACACACACACAAACACACACACAAACACACACACACGAACACACACACGAACACACACACACGAACACACACACGAACACACACACGAACACACACACGAACACACACACGAACACACACACACGAACACACACACACGAACACACACACACGA
The DNA here is from genome assembly GCF_964261635.1 of Lissotriton helveticus. Taxonomy (NCBI): domain Eukaryota; kingdom Metazoa; phylum Chordata; class Amphibia; order Caudata; family Salamandridae; genus Lissotriton; species Lissotriton helveticus. Next base: position 138,334,880 of record NC_136065.1, read on the forward strand.
ACACACACACGAACACACACACACGAACACACACACACGCACACACACACACACACGAACACACACACACGAACACACACACACGAACACACACACAAACACACACGAACACACACACGAACACACACACGAACACACACACGAACACACAAACACACACACACGAACACACACACACGAACACACACACGAACACACAAACACACACACACGAACACACACACACGAACACACACACCCGAACACGAACACACGAACACACACACGAACACACACACGAACACACACACGAACACACACACACGAACACACACACACAAACACACACGAACACACACACACGAACACACACACACGAACACACACACACGAACACACACACACGAACACACACACACGAACACACACACACACACACACACGAACACACACACACGAACACACACACGAACACACACACACACACACACACGAACACACACACGAACACACACACACGCACACACACACACGCACACACACACACGAACACACACACGAACACACACACACGAACACACACGAACGAACACACACACACGAACACACACGAACACACACACGAACACACACACGAACACACACACGAACACACACACGAACACACACACGAACACACACGAACACACAAACACACACACACACACACGAACACACACACCCGAACACGAACACACGAACACACACACGAACACACACACGAACACACACACGAACACACACACGAACACACACACGAACACACGAACACACACACACACACACACGAACACACACACACGAACACACACACACGAACACACACACCCGAACACACACACCCGAACACACACACGAACACACACACGAACACACACACGAACACACACACGAACACACACACGAACACACACACGAACACACACACGAACACACACACGAACACACACACGAACACACACACGAACACACACACGAACACACACACACGAACACACACACACGAACACACACACACGAACACACACACACACACACACACACGAACAAACATGCGAACACACACACGAACAAACATGCGAACACACACACACGAACACACACACACGAACACACACACACACGAACACACACGAACACACACACACACACACACACAAACACACACACACACACACACACACACACACACACGAACACACACACACACGAACACACACACACACACACGAACACACACACACAAACACACACACACGAACACACACACACACACACACACACACGAACAAACATGCGAACACACACACGAACAAACATGCGAACACACACACACGAACACACACACACGAAACACACACACACGAACACACACGAACACACACACACGAACACACAAACACACACACACACAAACACACACACACACACACACACAAACACACACACACAAACACACACACGAACACACACACGAACACACACACGAACACACACACGAACACACACACGAACACACACACGAACACACACACGAACACACACACACGAACACACACACACACACACACGAACAAACATGCGAACACACACACGAACAAACATGCGAACACACACACACGAACACACACACACGAACACACACACACGAACACACACGAACACACACACACGAACACACAAACACACACACACACAAACACACACACACACACACACAAACACACACACAAACACACACACAAACACACACACACACACACACACACGAACACACACACACACACACACACGAACACACACACACAAACACACACACACGAACACACACGAACACACACACACGAACACGAACACACACACACGAACACGAACACACACACACGAACACGAACACACGAACACACACGAAAACACACACACACAAACACACACACAAACACACACACAAACACACACACAAACACACACACAAACACACACACACACACGAACACACACACAAACACACACACAAACACACACACAAACACACACACAAACACACACACAAACACACACACAAACACACACACAAACACACACACAAACACACACACAAACACACACACACGAACACACACGAACACACACACGAACACACACACACGAACACACACACACGAACACGAACACACACACACGAACACGAACACACACACACGAACACACACGAAAACACACACGAACACACACACACGAACACACACACGAACACACACACGAACACACACACACGAACACACACACACGAACCACACACACATGAACACACACACACGAACACACACACACGAACACACACACGAACACACACACGAACACACACACGAACACACACACAAACACACGAACACACACACAAACACACGAACACACACACACACAAACACACACACAAACACACACACACGAACACACACACGAACACACACACGAACACACACACACGAACACACACACACGAACACACACACACGAACACGAACACGAACACACACACACGAACACGAACACACACACACGAACACACACGAAAACACACACGAAACACACACACGAACACACACACGAACACACACACACGAACACACACACACGAACACACACACACGAACACACGAACACACACACGAACACACACACGAACACACACACGAACACACACACGAACACACACACGAACACACACACGAACACACACACAAACACACACACAAACACACGCACACACACAAACACACACAAACACACACAAACACACACAAACACACACAAACACACACACACACACACACACACACACACACACACACACACACGAACACACACACACGAACACACACACACGAACACACACACACGAACACACACACACGAACACACACACACGAACACACACACACGAACACACACACACGAACACACACACACGAACACACAAAACACACGAACACACACACACACACACACACACACACGAACACACGAAACACACACACACGAACACACACACAACACACACACGAACACACACACAGAACACACACACACGAACACACACACACGAACACACACACACACGAACACACACGAACACACACACACGAACACGAACACACACACGAACACACACACACGAACACACACACACGAACACACACACACAAACACACACACAAACACACACACAAACACACACACACAAACACACACACACACAACACGAACACACACACAAACACACACACAACACACACACAAACACACACACAAACACACACACAAACACACACACAAACACACACACAAACACACACACAAACACACACACAAACACACACACGAACACACACACAAACACACACACAACACACACACGAAACACACACACGAACACACACACAACACACACACGACACACACACGAACACACACACACGAACACACACACACGAACACACACACACGAACACACACACACGAACACACACACGAACACACACACGAACACACACACGAACACACACACACGAACACACACACACGAACACACACACACGAACACACACACACGAAACACACACACAGAACACACACACAACACACACACACACACACACACAAACACACACACAAACACACACACAAACACACACACAAACACACACACAAACACACACACAAACACACACACAAACACACACACAAACACACACACAAAACACACACACAAACACACACACAAACACACACACAAACACACACACAAACACACACACAAACACACACACAAACACACACACAAACACACACACAAACACACACACAAACACACACACACACACACACACAACACACACACAAACACACACACAAACACACACACAAACACACACACACACACACACACACGAACACACACACACGAACACACACACGAACAACACACGAACACACACACGAACACACACACGAACACACACGAACACACACACGAACACCACGAACACACACACGAACACACACACACGAACACACACACACGAACACACACGAACACACACACAC